>NW_010246341.1:0-42041 GCF_000690775.1 Eurypyga helias
AGCTCTTTCCTTCAGCCAGTTTTTCTTCAAATAGTTTTTCAATTAGTTTTTCTTCTATAACTGCCTATCTCCTCAGGAGCCATTTCCTTACCTACAGTGTAATCCCTTTAGCATTACTGCTTAACCTTCTCCAGTGTAACTTCTACATTTCCAATTGCTGGAGATACCTGGTATGGAATTCTGTAGTTCATGAGTCAGCTGGTTTTGATTTCCGAGATGAATAATATCTGGTCTGACCAATATGAGCCCAGGAAGATCTTTGGTTTTTACCTTCATCTCATTTTTAGCTTTTATCCCACCTGCCATCTTGCCCTTGCTCCCGTATTTATCATAATCTGTGACACTTCAAACATTCATTTGCTATTGACACCCTACTTAAATTATCTAAATTACCTCTCTGCTTAGCAAACACATTTTTTCTTAGTTCTCCTGTTACTTAATTGTTGTACAGTTGATTCTTGTTTCCTCTGTGAGATCTAACTCAGCTCATATTCTGGCAATTCTCAATTGATCCCTCTACTTCTTGACCTGAAAAACATGGCTTTCCTCTCAAATATTGAAATACCTATGAAAAGCTTCTATCGTTGCATTACAAAGAAAACCAAACGAAACCCAAGAACAACTCTACGTGCTCCAACTATAGTTCACAAAATCTTCAAACTCAGCCAAGTCAAAATCAATTTTTGCTGGGACTCAGTTTAGCATCTCTTTTGCCCAAGGGCTATTTCCCTGCCAAGTTGCTGCTTTTGCTCCCACCCATTTCAACATTCTTCAGACTATTCAAAATTCAAGTATACGTGAATCCAGTCTGCATTTATATAAATATACAGGGTAGGAAAAGAAGTAATACCTCTGATCAAATTCTAATACAACTTGCTTTGAAAAAACAACAGTTCTTTCCACCAGTTCTACCCCTAAGATTTCAGGTAAGTGCGGAAAGGCAGGAAGTGCTACAGAGGCATCTAGAGACATCTGTCTTTGAGACAAGTGGTGGGTTTTCTGCTCTGGCTATAATTAACTTAGCCAGTATTCTTAAGGACCATTCTGCAACCAAAGCACCAATTGTTATAGCCAGAGCTGAGAAATCACTGGAGTGTACTTGCAGCATTCACGGGGCTTAGAAGTTTCCACAAGTACAGTTGTATTTTTTTTTAGAATAGTTGTATAAACAGTAAATCGCCTTTGAACAGGAGAGGTTCTATAACCAGCTCTACGTAATGTTACTGTCAACAGCAGCAATCCCTTCTTTTTGGGGAGTTTGGATGTGATGCGAAAGTTGTGTTCCGTAAAATGGAAACCAGAAAGGTTCCTTACGACAGCAGTTGCCACACCTCACTTAGGTAATCCTGAAGCATACTAAACACTGTAGTTTCTAGCTTCTGTACTACTAGTTTTGCCCTTTAGCCCTGAGCATCCAAATAAGAATCTGTTCAGGGTAATTTTCCAAGATATATTCTGCATTCTAGTCCTTGATTCCTGCAAGGTTTGAACTGAGCAGTAGGCAAGTTTATAGATCAGAACTGCAGTGCAGGAAAACATGTTTGTGCTAAAAGAAAGTGGTAGGAGGGTGAGCTTCTAGGCTGGGCAACAAAGGAAAAGAAGGAAGAAAAAAAAAACAACAAGAGGGGTGAATACATCTGCAGGACAGGTCTAGTCCAGCATCTCTGTTCAGAGAGATCGGGTTGCCCATAAGGAGTTAGCAGCTCTTACAATTACGTTGGCACACCACCTTGGAGAGGTGAGAAGTAACAGCCTGTAGTTGATTTGCCAACAACTGGTGTTTTAGAAGAAGCCTGGATTTTATTAAAGGCCTTGGCTCAGGACAGCAAACAAGTCTGGTTCAAAGCCCGTCTTTAATATCAAGTATCAAGGTTTCTGACTGTCTGAAAGAAAGACTCTTGAAAAGGACTGGGTTCCCTACAGACCACTGAAAAACCATGAGTAAGATTTCTCAATTAGGAATGTAATGCTAATTAGCCTTTTTGGGTCAGCCTGGGTGGGTTGGCTAATTAGCAAAAGTAATATACCCATGTGATTGGCCTGGAGTGTGGGTGAGGTTCCTGGAAGCACCAGGTGATATCTGGTGAAAAAAAGGATGTGTGGGTGGTAAAATCAGGACAGCTGCAGTCACTGACTGGAGAGGGGGATGTACATCTTCAACAGAAAACGCACAAAGGCTTGAAACTTTCAGAACAGTTGAGGTGAGGATTAGCAAGCTTCTATAAAGTTTCTTGAAAGCTTAATTTAGGATAAAATAATTTCTTTGTGAGATGGAGAGATAGGCGGATTGCGTAAGTGCTGATGTTGTCATGTCAAGTCAGTTAGGTGGTGTGTGTGATAAAACCCAAGACCGTTCCAGTGCAAGAACAAATGGCAGGTTTGCTTTGCCCTCAAGGTGTGGAGGAGGCAGAGGCCCTACGGATGTTGTTTTAACATTAACGTAGATGTGAATTTAAATTGCCAGCCTGCGTTTTCAGTTTCTAAATAAAAGATGAATTTTACCTATGTAATCTTTTGTTTTAGTAGAAAAACAGCAACACTCGGCCTCCCCAGCAATCCTGTGCTGCTGGGGTGAACCGCATAGGTTGGTTTATGGCCCTTTGTAAGACCAGGAAGTCTCTCACGTGGTAACCATAGTAATGTTCTGTGTAAAATATTATGCACACTTTCTCACAAAAGTCATATGATCTCTGTGATTCTCCAGCAAGAAACTTCCTGGAGGTCCTGAAGCCCAAGTACTTGTGTTTCGCCTGTGAAGGCACACTCCATGTGCCACACTACACCCCCCAGGAAACACAGCTCTGTAGCAGTGAGCACCCAGGCGCCCTTAGGGCATGCAGAGGAAGGTGCCAGCTGCATCAGAACAATGGTGCTAGAATATGAAAGGAGTTACCTCCTCCAGGCCAACTTTTCAAGGTTTCCACTCCAGGCTAGTTTTCCCAGTATCCAAGGAGTTTCTGATGTAAATGGACTTGAAATGCACATTGCTCCACGCGTAATACAGTGGATACCACAAATATTTCCCTGAAACATGCATAGGATAGAATGTCAGCTTTTACATGTGGTTCAGAAAATTAGAGGAGGGAGAGAAACAAAACAGAGAAGACTTAACCCACACGAAAGCACGTTAAAATTTTCTGGTGGCTGTGTCTTTCCTTACGAAATTCTCTTCTACATATCCTCACCCTTACCATGATGCTCACCAAGAATTAATGGTCAGTTAATAATAAGGATCGGATTTTGCCTCATTTGTTTTGTACCTATCATTTTTACTCCTCATTTGGTCTCCCGAAGGTTGGTAACTGAATAATTATAGTTTTGGACCTGTCCTACGTCCTTTGATTTGTGTAGCCGCAGCAGGCAGAGCAACGTGCAACAGCTGCGTACGCTGGAGTGGTGTTGTCTCGTAACGTTCTGAAAGCGTAACTTCCAGAGTGCTGTGCAGGCATTCACATCACCGAGTAAGATTTATTTCTATAGTTCCAAGATCAAATACAAATGTCAGAAAAAAACCCAGTAAGCTTTGCAAGAAACATGTTTAATTAATTTTAATACATTTACTATGTAATGCATTCTGGGGTTTTTCCCTCTTGACAGATGGCAATTTACTTTCTGGATCCTTAAAGAAAAGCCCAAGCTATTATGTCAAATGATTTAACATATTTCACTTTTCAAAATATTAGAGATGGGCCTAAGACAAAGTTTGGATTCAAATACTAACGTTCCCAGAGGGTGTTGTGCTCCAAGGTTTTGGTTCAGGCCCATCTTTTCCTCTCGACAAGTATACATTTGAAAAGGATACTGCCAAATAAATCTCCTGTTTTGAAAAGTTAAGTATTACATGTGTTTCTAATAACATGTCAGATGGAGTAGCATGAAGTAATTTCAATTATTTTTATTATTTGTCTGTGGTTTTTGCTTCCTTCTTTCATTTTGCTTAGCAAAACAGCTAACCTAGAGTAGTCCATCTCCCTTCCCATTTTCCCATTTACAGTCAGCAAATCAAAGTGAAACTACCACTAGCAAAAAATCCTGCTGTGCTAGTGCTTCCAGACGCAAGTGAAAGTAATTAAAAAGAAATCATTTCTGAAATTACACAAAGGTATCTGTTGAAGTCCATTTGCTGTTCAGTCTATCCTAAAAAAAGACAAAAAAAGCAGAAGCAGTGAGATACAGAAAAGTTGTTCAAGGTGCTAAGGACTGAAGGAGAAAGAGCACTCACAAACAGAGGTAAGATTGGGAAGGCACTCCTTATATCATGATCACGTGCTGCAAAGGGAAAACAATTTCTTCTAAGAACTCAGCTTTGGATTAGTCCAGGATTCATATATCATGTCAGACAGCAACCGAAATAGGAATTGTTATCTGGAATAAATTAAAAGTATATGTTCAGCCCCCACCAATGGAGAGATTTCTAATGTAAATAAAGACAAATTAGTGGAAAATTGGAACTAAGCTACTCTAATTTTTTTTCTCTTCTGTTTTCAAATGTATTTTCCAGAGTGGATCACTAAAGGAGCCAGAGCCAAACAAAATCCCACCTCAGCGACCACCACCTCAAGGTTGTTTACAGTACATTCTCGACTGTAATGGCGTTGCAGTAGGACCAAAACAAGTCCAGGCTACTTAGATTATTGAGACTAAAAGCAAGGGTTAAAGCAAAAATTAAAAAAAAAAAAAAATTAAAACCAAGAAACAAATACACAATCTTAAAAGCAGACGTGCCAGTTTCGTTCGATTTTTGCATTGTTTCAGTGCTGACCTGGACTGTGTTTTTTCTATGCAGTGTCAACTATACCGTCTGGTTGTTTACTTGTTCATGTCTGTGCGTGTAATGCTTACCTACCTTTCTCTGTAAAATTTGTGATTTCAGGGCTGTTGTCAACAGTGTACAAAGAATGTGCCTCTTTAGAGCCCAGTGCAACTGTACATTATGGATGGGTAGACAGTATTTTTTCAGTATTATATATCGTTAAGTAAGATACCACCAAGGTTCTAAAATCTAAATACTTTTGCTTACTCAGTGAGTGTGTGCACACTGTACTCATAGCCTTTATTTTTCTGTGCGTGTGCATGACTAATAGTTAGGCGATCCAGATATATTTTTAAAAGTCTAGATTAGAATTTGCTAGTGAGGCTTTTTATTTATAATTTTATAAAGTTTGTTAACATTTGAGTTTTACTTATACGCAAGTGGAAGTCTAATATTTCAGTGACTCCATAAGATACAGTTCTTCCCAAGGAATATTTAAAATATCTTCTATTTTACATACTGGTATTCATATTTTTAGTAATTCTGCATTAAATTATTAGCTACAAAGCTATGTAAATGGGCCACCTATGTGCAATATCTCAGTGAAAGTGTGAGTATTTAATGTATCCTATTTCAATTAAGTAGTACCTTTTGTTGTCATTCTGAATTAGTAAGCTATGGAGATTTTTAATGAAAACAATGCAAATACTTTCAAAAATCTAATACTTGCCTAAGAGTTACATCCCAGGTTATTTGGTGAGAAGTACGTCAAGGACTGTTAAACTTCCTGTAAGAGCTCATTTTTTTCAAATACTGAGATGCTAGGAGAAGGTAGACCAAGGCACTTTTAACCAGTTAGGGATCTTGCCCTTTGATTAGAATGCAAGACAAAAATGTCAGTGGTTTTCTTTACCAACTCAGGTCTACTATTTTAAACCTAGAATTATTCAGATAGCTATAAAGAAAATTCAGTCCCAGTGTTATCCACATAAATAGGGCTTATAATAATTGCTTGACATCAAACATGCAAAAAGACTCGAGATGCCTGCAACTGCTAGGTTTTCGGTAGGTAAATTGTTTGTGATTTTTGCCAATCACAGTGTAACAATCTATAGATTTTGCCAATCTATAATGTAAGATAATGAGAAATACACAGGCAGGCAGTTAATCCAATTGTGAGAAATCTAGCCTCGAATCACAAGCTACACACTGCTAGCATACCATACAGCTTAGTTGCAAGTGAGCCACAAACCTGTAATTTTCATCTTGAATATGTACAAAGATGAGTAGTGGCCATTAGTTTAGTGCAAACAATTTTGTTTAAAGGGAAAACAGCCTTATGTTCTACTTCTGTTTTCCCTACAAGGAAAAAATTATCAGTGAGAATCATCATTCTCAGTGTTTCTTTTATTTGTACAAGCTGGCTGGTAAGATGAGATTTAAGGTATGCATTATTAGCTATGTAAATGTTTGTGGTAAGTGCTACTGTTTACTACCTATCAGTAAATTACATGAATATTTTGCTTTAGTGATCGGCATTTGTCTGGGTCAGTGATCATTCCAATGATGGCATTGGCTGTTTTGTTCTATATTAAGAAAATTCCACTTAGAATCAGGTTCACAAATCCTTACCTCCAGACACCATAAAAGTGAATCAACCATACTGCCCTGGGGTGGAGAAATGAATCTGATGATTGATTTTATTTAAAGCAGTTGGTATTTTTTTGCATGTAGTGGTACAAGTATTCACAAGTGCTTTTCACACGACATTTGTGAGTTGTGTGTGCAAAGAATAGATGGGTGTTTCAGATAGGATTTCAGCTTGTTGACTGTAAAGGATTTACAAGGGCACACACTATTACTACATACCACAGACAAGAAGCAAGCCAAAATGTCTCTCTGCATGTAAGCATGCTTAGGTGCACTATTGTGGGTAACAGGGAACAGATGTTCTACAGTGTAGGCTTAATGTTCAGTTTTGTTGAGTTATTTTTGGTAAAAGTTTCTTTCATGATTGTTGCCTTTTGTACAACCCAGCTGCGAGAAAGTGAGCAAATGCTGGAAGTGTGACAGCAGTATATCTTTTATGTGAAATATCTTGTACAGCTTAATGTGCAATAAAAGAAAGTTATATCTGTCTTCAGTGTAAAGTTTCTGGCATTCAAGCCTGTATGTACAAGTGGGGGAAAGAAACCATTCTGTTTTTCAGTATTGAGTGAAAGGAGACTAATAAGAAACCATTCTTACTAAGATGTTGCAAGACCATGTTATCACCTTCAAATATTTCCTACAAAAGTGGTTCAAATTAATAAACAATGAAGGCACATTCCTTAACATACAGTACGTGCTATTTATCTTTCTACACCACAACACACTGCTACACCTGTGTTAAAACGTACTGAGGCATTAGTACGTGCTGTTCTCACACACACACACTGGAATCTCATTTAGTAAGTGGAAAAGTTAACTATAACAGCCATTTTTTTAAAAAAGTCGTGTATTGCAACAGCACTTTCAGATATGAAGGTTTTCTTTGAGACCTGAATAGATTAAGTCTTTTACTTGCACTAAAAATCAGTGTGAGACTAGGAGTGCCCACAGCTTCAGGACGTCTAGGTCAGTTGTCCTCTGTACTGTTCACTGTTCAGCAAAGCTCTTCCCGTGTATGAAGCATCATCCAAACGAAGCGCTCAGAATCCACTTTCTTCCCTTCAACTCAGATGTCCTGTGTGCTTTGTCACGCGCGGTTGTAACAGCTCTCAGCCCAGAAAACCGCGTTCAGGCATCTGATGGGAGATGAAAGCAGCCTGCCCACTGATACCTGACACAGCACTATTTCAGTCAGGAAGCAGAAAAAACAACCCTGTATGATGATGTAGCATCTTTCAGCCCCGGATTTCACAATTTAGGTCTCTACTAAAATGCAGTTTCACACTTGATACAGTATTTTGCCAGCATACTTCCCTCTCAGTGGAAAGATCCCCTTGCTAAAAAATTACTAATGACTTATTTGTGTGTTTTGTAATGTTCTTGACATATTTCACTAAGAGGTTAAATAACTTATCAAAAGACTTTAAATCAGCCGGAAAATTTCAGTACAAAGTTGTTTTACTGCTGTAAGAGTGAATTTAAGAGGAATATTACAGAAATTATTCAAAAACTCTGGAGGAACAAAACTGCAATAACTACACAGAAAACAGTAGCTGTATTGCTGAAATAGGTATTACTGGTATGTTCCATTGACTCGCGGCCTCTCCTTGAGCTGGGCCAAAATTATACAGGGTGTAACTCCATTGGTTTGATTTGAAGTCAGTACCGCTCCTGCTGGGATAAATTTCGTACTTAGCAATTTTAAGGATGGATCACAGGGGCTCCAAGCAAGTTACTAATGTACCAACTGTGATTAGTAGTGTTGCCTACATGAAACTGCAGTCCAGATGAATAGATTTTTGCCTCAAAATTAGAATTAATCACATGCAAGGATTATTTTAAAGTGTTGGATATGAAATCTAATAGGAATTCTTTGATACTATAACATTATGAAGTTTTTCTTGTACTGAACCTAGGGGGCCCAGTGCAACCCCAAGGAATGCAATCACAAAGCCAGGAGCCATTGCAGCCACAGCGCATGTACCCCCCTGGGCAGTCAGCAAAGCCCTCAACCTCCCAGCCACAGCGTCCACCTGGACCTACAACTCAGCAACCACGTCCCCAAGCTCAAGGTCCTTCCAGCACCAGATTATCCAAGGAAGCAGAGCCGCAGCCGCAGCCACAGCCTGCTCCACAGCCTGCTCCGCAGCCAGCTCCGCAGCCAACTCCACAACAGAAGCCTCAGTCTCATCCACAACTTAAGTAAGATTTGCTTTACCCATTTTCTTCTCTCCTCGTAACACATTTTGTTGTCGTAACTGTGATTTGGGAGTTGGTCTAATATTTAGGAAAAACGTACGTATGTTCCCAAGCCTAAAATGAATTGACAACATTTCAAAAAGCTTATTCTCTGTTTATGATTACTGAGCCGGTGTCATTGGTCATACCCTAAGCGCTACACAAAATTTCACTTATTGTGCAATTTCTGCCCTGACTAGGTCTGAAAACTCATCATCTTTCTCGTATTTGTTTTCTCCTTTTTAAGTCCCTGACTCATGATCTGGGTGTGCTGTAAGCCTGCACAGAAAAGAGGAAGCCTTATCTATTTAAACTTCTAACCTTGCAGTCACTCAGAAAGCAGATTCCAGTTTCAAAAGGCCTCGAAGCCATCCCAGTGAACCTGCTGGACGGTGGCTGGCCCAACTGCGCTGCTCCGCGGTCGCGCTGCCTTCGTGGCAGTTCTCCCAGGCCCTTTCCAGAGGCGGCTGCCGGACACGCACAGGAAACAGGCCGTAGTTAGCCCAGCGGTGGATAATAATTCCGATAATGACAATGTTTCCCTCGCCTTCCCAGGACAGTGCATTTATTTATTCTGGTTTATAATCGCAAGCCTCAGCGTCACTCCCCCGTTATTTAAATGTACGTAGAGAATAGGGAGGCCAGTTTTCTCGAGCAAGATGGAAGACTAAACCAGTTTGAAACTCAACTTGCGGACTTCTGACGCTGAAGAAAAACGGTTAAGACCGGGTACAGAAGAACAGAACCACATACTGCTCCTCACTTTCTCCCTTTCCTTCAGTCCCTTGTTCAAATCCAGATTCATTTTTCTCTTCTTCAAATGGAACAGGATAGCCTCTATTTAAAGCACAAATGAAGAAATGACAGTTTTTAAGATGCAAGCCGTAATGTGAGTAGGTTTTGGGACTTTCAAGCAGCAGTTTTAGGCCCATACCAAGACTCAGATCTCCTGCCTGTAGGATTAGCTCTATCTATTTGCATGTGTATGCTTTGTATTCACCCACATGCTGTTGCCTAACCTGTATGTACATGTTATTAATCTGTGAATAAATATTTAATTAGGCTACTTATTGTGTTACTAATCAAGTCAAGTGCTGCTTCCCACCCTCCCTCTTTCAGTGAGTACAAACAAACATTTATCAGTCTATTCTCATTAACACAACTATAATTTATGAAAAACCTAAAACGCCTGTAGCACTGTTTGCTGTGCATTATTAGTTTAGAGGCAGAGAAGTTGCAAGCCGTGGAGGGTATAAGACAATCTGAACAGGAAAAATGTTTCAGTTTTACTACAGCCAAAACTGAAATCCTGCTATTGTACTGAGATAAAAATGAGGTCAGTTAACTGGTTTTACTAATGCGTGGATATCTGCGTAAAAAGATTATAACTCATCGATGTTTGCCATTTAAATTCAAGCCTACTTTTTAAATATTGTGTTATCTGACAAGTCATGAGTTAAAGTTTGACGCTTCAGACATTGTCCTTCTTGTATGTTGTTATTCATACTTACAGGGACTTTTACTGTAGTTACACGGTAGCCCCAAGGAGAGAATAGCACTGCTAGGCTGCTATTAGACCAGAAGAATGATACCTGCTTCGGGGGATTTTTTTAAAGATCATTAAGCCTGCATTAAAGATCAAATGTCCAGTATATATATAGACAGAGCACATTACAACTTTAGGATTCAGTCTTCAAACTCCTGCCCATATACACACCTAATTTTCTTTGTGCGTAGCCACACAATTGCTGCTCATCCTGGTTTGGGTGATGGCTTGGATTTAGCAAGCAGGCCCAGTTTTTCCTCAAATTCTAATTTACATCATCCAGTTTACTGGAATACAGTGTTTCAGATCTGTAACAAAAGCAGTGTGTTCTCTAAAGATTATCCTACTTCTCAAATCCAGGTGCAGAGGGAATATGCTGTGCTGCAGCAGCTCTGCATGCTGCATCTCACTACCTTGCTTGTGTTGAATGGCCACTTCGTTCACCTGCAAACTGTCCACATCTCATGGGCATTTTTCCTTTTCTTATAACTCATACAAGTCGGGGGTTGGGGGGGAAGCTGGCGGACAATATGACCATACAAAACATGTTGCGTTTTTGTCTTTCAGCAAATCGCAGTCTTTGACAAATGCCTTCAGTTTCACAGAATCATCCTTAAAGAAGATGAAGCGAAAGCTGAAACTATTCGAAACTTGAGGAAATCCTTTGCTAGCCTTTTTTCTGATTAGCTGGCTTCATCTAAATGCACCCAGCACATAGTCTAAACTACATGAATGTTACATAGGTTTTGTTTTCCCTGTGACCGTACCCTTCTCTACTGTGCTAACTGTTGTATTAAGCAATATGTTAAACCTACAAAAAAAAAAGAAAAAAAGCTGAAACTATTCGAAACTTGAGGAAATCCTTTGCTAGCCTTTTTTCTGATTAGCTGGCTTCATCTAAATGCACCCAGCACATAGTCTAAACTACATGAATGTTACATAGGTTTTGTTTTCCCTGTGACCGTACCCTTCTCTACTGTGCTAACTGTTGTATTAAGCAATATGTTAAACCTACAAAAAAAAAAGAAAAAAATAGGAAGACTTTGATGAGACAGCATTCAGGAACTTGTATTAGAATCTATAAAGAAGGAAGGGTTCACAGAATACTGAATTCTAAGGTCCTTATCCATTGTAATATTGTGGCCTTACTGTGACTGAGCTATATAGCCCTGTTGGAGACTCCTGTGTAGAACTGTGTTAATAAAGCATTGAGAAATGGGTTTCTCCTTGCTCTGCCCATTTCCAATGCATTGCAATGCATGTGTATTTTGTGCGTAAATGTTTTGTACTGCAAAAGTATAGTCTTGACTTGTTCTTGCCTCCCAGATTTAGGAAGCAATTCACACTGACATTCTTGTCAAGCCAC
Source organism: Eurypyga helias (assembly GCF_000690775.1). Lineage (NCBI taxonomy): Eukaryota > Metazoa > Chordata > Aves > Eurypygiformes > Eurypygidae > Eurypyga > Eurypyga helias. The sequence goes on from NW_010246341.1 coordinate 11,554, forward strand.
ACAAATAATGTGAGAAATTGAAGCAGTTTCTTCCTCCTTGTACAATCTTCCCATCGGCTGGTTGTAGACTTCTGATGTATTGCTGAGAGTTATCAGTACACTAACTTAATGTCATAAATAGAGTGTATATGTACTACTGTATCTCCATATGTCTACTTAAATTTATTTCCAAAGTGTAACCATGATTGGGTTTAGTTGCAAAGAATATGCATGATGTTACCCTTATTTTTGTGAACACCTTCTAATAAATGTAAAGTCCCATGCCTGAGTTAAAGAAGTCTTCTACAAAGCTTGTTTCAGCATCAACATTCGTTGTCTATTATGTCTGGTATCAGAAGGGAAGCGTTATGATTATAAAATATTTGGACATAAACCACAGCTGTAAGAAAACAAACTATCACAAATTATTCCTTTTTGGAAGCAACATTATAAAAAAATTACAAATTTTAGGAATAATTTTCTAATAAGTTACGTATTTAAAAAATCTTTCTCCAGCTTGAGAATACAGAATTGGTCACAGACTTGGAGGTAATAGCAGCTTTTTTTTTTTTTAATTGCCTAAATCAAACTGAGGTTCATTAGTAATTGCTAGTCTACCCATTTCCAAATTATTATCACATCATTCTGCCTATCACAAATTGCATGCAGTTCCTTGCCAGGAAACAGGGGAAAGAAGAAAAAGTAACTGTAGTATTAGCACGTCTGAGGTAGAAAACAAGCAACACAGTGTTAACTTAAAAAACCCTATGGGATTTGTAATGAGTTTGTAGAGACCGAAATCTATTTGCCTCGGAAATCTTACTTCTTGTAGATCTGATAGTTCATGAAGTCTGGGGAAATCAGTCGCCATTTGGTAACGTAAGTCCTTTCCGCAGTTGTGGAGTCCTTTGGGCGAAGAGCCTGGCTTGGGCCGGGAGGTTGACAGTGAAGGATGGAAACTTTAACCTCCAGTGATGTCAGGATTCAGTTTGTACGTTAGCGTCTGATAGCTCTCTGTTTGTCAACACAGTCAAAGTTGATGATCCTAGCATATATATTTCCTGAAAAGCAGGTATGTCCAACGCACTCACAGGCAACACGACCGACACCCTTTGTGAGCCGACAGTGAGGACCGACTCAGGACCGTAGCTGCACAATCATGCCCAGAACAGCCCTTTCCTCCCGGTTTAGGCTAAAATGACCTCACGGGTAAGTTTGCACGGCAGCATTACAGGTGTTAAACGCATAGCGTTGCCCTCTATGGATGGATGGAATCTCAGTCCCTCTGATCGGCATGTAACCCCCCTCTTTGGGGAACAGCCCTCGGGGGACCCCTTTCACTGAATTAACACCAGAGCTCTTTTCTTTCAGGAGAAGCGTACTGTGTGCAGAAGCCTGGAGTTTAGACAATGAGTTCTGTGGCAAAACAGAATGTTTTAACTGTTAATAGTTTTTATTAGTTTACAAATATCAGCTACACACTGATTTTTAAAAGTTTTGTCCCCCTCCTGCCCCTCCATGGACTGAAACACCCTTCACTGGGCTGCAATAACAACCCCGAGCAGTTATAGAGCCTTTCATGTCTGAGAAGCACTTTACTTTTAGATTAGAAAGATTAATCAAAGTTGCCAACGCAAATTAATTACTGCTACAGAGAAAGCATAGTAATTATGCATAGTTTGGCATGGTTCATGATTAGTACATGCCTAGTTTCAGCAATATTTAGTGCAGTATGAATTACAGGTAGTTCATTAGTCCAGACCCCAGATTTCGACTTGAGGCAAAGTTTCTCGCTCATATAAAATTCCCTCCCACCTCTTCCTGGGAGAAAACGGGTTTCACTACAGTCTTTGTTTTACCATCTGGAACAAAAAAAAGAAAGAAAATAAAAGAAAAAAGAGAGCAAGATGATGCAATCAAATCTGCATGGTGTATCCTCCCACACAATGTACATAGCACATTGCCTCTCCGCCATGCCAAAACTTCTTTATACCTCCAAGCGTGCTAAAGCGTGTCACACGCAAGCTGATGCACGCTTATGTTTCTGCTGCAGCGTTTCACGGTTAAGACATTTTTAAGTAATCTATAAAACATCTCCAAAATAGCAATCAGAAAAAATGAGGGTTTATAAAAAGTCTATTCCAACATTTATTGTCCATTTTGTCTTACTTCATTAAGCAGATTGTGCCGTGAATTCCTGGGCAAGCTCTAAATGCCCCGTTATCCAATGTAGCCTTACCTAGGGCTGCGTAAATGGTGACGGAACTAATCGGAGTGTCTGCGCTTGTTCGCCGCTGTGAACATTAGCCTGGGAACATAAGGTCCGTACTTCGTTTGCACCTTTTCCATGGAGATGCAGCTTGTGATGCCACAGCACTCCGTCTCCACCTCTTTTTCATCTTCCGCTTATAAACCAGGATAAAGTGACAACTACAGAGCTACTAATCAAGTTTAGTCTTAAGACCGAGATGGAGCCATCTTCTGACCATTAGGCCTGAAGCCAATTCAAAACACACAAGCAGATTTCAAGAGATTATAATTATGGGCCAAGTGACTAATCTAGCTTTGAAACAACCACTAACTCTCCAGTAAGAATTAGTCAAAACAGTACTAAGGTACTCTGTAAATACTGTGTGTACTTTGTGTACTTCCTGCTTGGCAAGAACAAAGTCACTTCTCTGAGCCAGCCCTGGCGCAGTGAAGAGGTGGCACGCAAGGAAGCTCCCCTTTACGACACGGAAGAGGCCACGGCATAGTGCCTGTGCCTTGACGTGGCTCTTGCCAGTGTTTGGTTGAACACCACGAATAAACTTCCCGGCAAGTTGTCCATCAACGGCCGCTTCCAGTGAGGCTGGGTAGGATGCAGGCGGCTGGATAAGCCCAAGAGAGCTATCCAGTGCCTCCTTAGATCTCGTACCACGATGCCTATCCTGTAACCAGGATAGCCACACCGGGGATGGCAGGCATGACGCAGGATCTGTGGGAGACCTGGGCTACACTCAGATCCAGTTGGAGGCTAGGCGGGATGTGCAAAGGTGATCTCAAATGGCACTGGTTGCCCATGCTTGGGACTGGGTTTCCTCTTAGGTCTGGACGCTCAGCTATCTTACCCTTTGCAACAATTCAGGCATGGAGTAAGAGGCAACTTAATTGAGCGCTCTCTGGCTTTCTTCTTCCCATGGCAGAATAAAGCTGTCGAGCAAGACAGTGCTGCCAACGAAGACGCATTTGCAAATTTTGATCACTCGTCCAGTTTATTTATCCATACCAAAAATAACCAGAAGTGAATATTGACTCAGAGCAATTTCAGAAAGATGACCTAAACTGTCACATACACCAGCACAAAGGAATTTATGTTCTGAATGACATGTCTCTGACATGGAAATGCTTTTTATTGGGCATGCATTGCTAAACAAGCAATCTTTTTTCTTTTTTTTTTTTAAGATGCTTTAAATATCTCATATCAGAATTTTCAAAATAGGTACCTAAAATTAGTAATTAGTTTTCCAAATGCATATTCAGTCACGTAACTAAGCAGCCAAATTTGCAAAATCCTCATTTCCTCTAATTCCTCCTCATTTTCTAAGGAAGAATATTCCACCTTAAGATGATAGTTGAAGTCTCATGAAACACTGATTTGCTCATCTGTAGTTAGATTCTTGCAGCTCAAAAATTAATTCAAGGAAGAATGCAAAGAAAATTTAACTTTGTTAAAAAAATAGAGTTCAAATACTAACGTGAGTTCTTTATATTTCCAATAAGCCAAGAATGACAACAGAAAGCATATCCCCCTGTTTCACCTCAAGATAGCCTAGGAGTTAAAGAGATATGCTGGTGGGTTTTGCCCCACAGATTGTATTACAAAAAATTAGAAGGAGGATCAACTGAGATGAGGGGAAGGCAGATTTTGTATTTTTTACTGGGACTGGAGTTTTGACTTCCGTTAGCAGTGGCGCTGCTCAGAACTTCCAAGGCTGGATGTGGTGTTTTAAAACTGATCCACTTCACATTACTGGACATTTAAGTTTCCCTGTGCAGGATATATGTTGTTGGAGGAGAAGGTACCTGGCTGTGTGGCTGAATCTTTGTTCTATAAAAGTGATGGATGAAATGAGGTAAAATGTTAGCTAACCTGACAAGCATCAGAATGGATTCATTGGGAGCTAAACTCTTTACACATGGTTTTCGTTAGCACTTGTCTCTCCCCCTAACCATTTTACTTTACTCACATGTGCCTCTTCTTCTGACCAATCCTAATCAGCCAAATTCTGCTTTAAGGATTTATAAGCTCTGAGGAGTAGCTGAATTTTTGTTTAAGGGCAAGAGTGGTGGTGTTGTCTTGAGCTAATCCATGCTTTCTAACGCTGTGAAGCTGGCAAGTAAGTAGCAAAAAATGTAAAGCTGACTGTTCATATTCTCCTCTTGCTTTCTCAGCTCAGAATGAAATTTTACTGTAACTCAGAGCAGTGAAGATGATCACCCAAAGAATTAACACAGTCCATAGATGTTAGATTTTCAGTACTTCTGCTGTTAAGGAAAAAGAGGATAAGCTGGTGCTTACTTTCCCATATTACTCAGGTATTTCACATAAATGGCAGAATTTCAAGTCACCTGAAATGTTGCTTGTGGGAACTGGAGCTATGGGGCAAAATTTTTTTCAGAAAATCACAAGATGTCAATGTGAGAGAAGAATATGCTCATTTCATTTCCACCCACTGTAACAAAATGTGAGCATCTTGCAGCTTCACTCGTAATATGTCTCTTCTCCTAAAGTTGGGAGTTTTAACATATGACGAGAGAAGTGGGGGCAAAGCATCCTTTCCCAAACTGCAGACTGCCATAAGCCAGCACCTCCCTTGCCAAGTGAGCTCTGACTGGAGATCTACTGTACCAATCTCTCCAACGGATGATTATGTAAATCTTCCAGATGGGCCCTTTAAACAGCAGATTACTATCCTGACTCTATCTATCGTCGCTGAATACTTCACAGTTTTGGCTGGTTCAAGCCAAACCGCTGTAGTCTCTGCGTTTTGCATGTTTCTTTCTTTGCAAGCCACATTAACAATAGTGTCCTGAGCATGGATATATCTTTAGGAATGTTTTCCCTAAAGCCACGCGCAGCTCAAGGCCGCATTCTCCGCCGGCCTCGCGCAGTAAGAAGCATGGCGTGCGACTCCAGGGACTGCCACTAGAATTTGGTGAGCAAACAAATTCTGCTGGTGCCATATCAGCTTGCAGTCTATGTACGATTTGTCTTGCACAATAGATCCACCAAACAGCTATAAGTGCCAGGTATTCTAGCATAAGAAAAAGGAAATGCTCCTTTCCTCCCTCTCCTCGTGGGCAAATGGAAATTACTCACTCCCTATCCACTAGCTGAACCCGGCCTAATTACTTCACGGAATTCACAGAAAATCAGGACTGTGCTGAGATGCATTAGTTGACGGTTTGGGTGACAATTTAAGTGTATTAGTTAGCAGAAAGTGTTGTATGCTTCATCTAAGTCTCCTAGGAAACTGGGCAGTGTCTCCATACAGAATGGATTCTACCTCTGACTTTGTTACTGCACAGTCCCAACCAAACATTTGCCTTCTAAGAGTCTCAAAACCGGATGTTGTTAGCCACATCCACTGCTGTTTACTGCAAAAATATCTTTTCTCATTGCTTGATGGAATTGTAAGAGATTTGGGTGTATGGAGACCTGTAATTTAAAGGCCTCTGCCCCACCTGTTATGGGAATGTCTCTGAACTAGGATCAAGGAAGCATTCTTTTTCTTATTTAGATGGTTTTTGTCTGTTTGCAAGTCATGACTTAATCTATTAAAAAAGTGAAATGGTTGTTTTAAAAGTACAACATCTCAATCTCTTCTCCCCTTAAACTCAAGTTCACTTACAGGTGAACACTGCACTGTAATATATATTCGTTTACTCAGCTTTGTTCTACAGGACATTTTTGAAGACATTAGCATTTTTCACACCTTTTTTTACTAGAAAGGGAAAGCATGTGCATTGACTCTGGGCCATAGAGAGCTGATGTAATTTCATGGCAAGAAGGCTCCTGCTGCCCTTAAGAATGTTAGTACAAGTTCTGAACTGACTTACCCTCCTCTGGAATAATTATGCATTCCACTCTGGCACATTTTATCATGCAATTCTCCTGCTTTGTAGATTACATGTCTTGAGGAGGTACAAAAGGGAAGAGCAAAGACTGTTTTATTTCCACACATGCATCTAACAATTATATACACACACACACACCTCAAATAGTACTTTCAAATGTAAAATTATGTGAGAATTTACTTTACAGGCTCATTTAATATGAACATTAAATACAGGTATCCTTTCATGCATCAAGGAGATGCAAGCATCTCTTGGGAGGAACACAGCAAGTATGGGGAAAATATATTGTTAAATTACAATTGAACAAGCTGGAACTTGTTCAGGTTAAACAGCCCACCCTCAAACTGCAAAAAGCCCAATTATGCCCTCAGCAACTTCTGAAAAGCAAACTGCCTTCCGTGGATCTCTGCAAATTTAACTGTCTAGCGTCTACAGCCACATCAGAATAAGTCTCCCTCATCTCAGTTATTAGGCAGTCCCCAGCCTAGTAAGTATTTGGAAAAGAGACCACTTGGCAACTCCACACAGCGTTAGACGGTAGCACAGGGTGCATTCATAGCTGAGAGCTTGGATGTGAGGGGCGTTCACAGCATGAGGCTCACAGACAGAGTAACTGTACCTTTCAGAGAGGTATTAGGATGAATTCATTAGCCTACCTCTCTCTGACTACAATGAAAGTCTAAAATACACCTGTGGGTTTGTTGTTTTTTTTTTTTTTAAAGCCTCCAAAAAAACCCCAAACTGGAGACTTAAATGGCCTGAGTTCTCTTTACAACTAGCAGATAAAAAGTGAATGAAAAGGCTGAATTCAATCATCTGTTCTGAAAAATGGGAAAGAAAATATAATTATGTCCAAGAAAGCCTGCAGACAAGGTCACGTTTTAGACTGAAGGCATAAAAATATATGGTACTAGGGTCAGCAGAAGCATACTGAGAAATAGAGCTGCTGGATGAAGTGACTTGGATGTTTGCTCTTCAGGACAAAGCCAGGAAGAGATTTTACTATCCTAACAGTAACTTGCAGATATGTTTTGGTACATCTTCTTGAGATGGAGGTATTTCAAATCAACATTTCTTTTTGACCTTCAGCAGGCCGTGCATAAAACTTGGAAGGAGGGAAGCGAGTAGACTGACCAGCTATGAAGTCTATGTAGAGACCCGTACGAGACCTAGTGTTAAAAAAAAAGCTCCCGAAACACTGGTTCAGCTATTAAAAAACTCTACCCTGTCCTAAAAAACATTTGGCATTCCATACTAAGTATTTCTTTAGACTGGTCATCCATACTGAGTTACAAAGTCTCCAAGTTTCTTTGGGATATGGAGGGGTAAGGGATGGGTGGTGTGTGGGGAAAATCTGTAACTTAAAAGGTTATAAGAAGGTAGCTAAAAAGGTTATAAGAAGACCCACCATTGGTTTCAATTCTCATCTACTTCTGCACTTCAGACAAACTGACAAGCCGGAACAGTAGCAGAGTGGGGAACTAGGGCTCCTGTACCTACCTGTGTATCTGAACTGCTGTGTTTGAAACTTGCAGTCCTTCCTACTCTCTGTTCACAAGTCTTCCTTTTTAGGTGCTTGCTTCCTGTTCGAACCAAAACTCAAATTTTCTACAACTGGGTCAGATTTATGCTGAGGGGGTGGGAAGGGAGGAATATATAGGGGCAGCACACAGACCATATATACACAATACAGATCTTTGTTATTTTTATGCTTATTCTTCCCACTAACAACATGAATTCCTCATTGTGATTAACATTTTTTCCCACATTTTTTTAAAGAAAAGCGTAAATTTCCATTACACTGAAAATTAGTATGTTAAGTTGCTAAATAGTACTGATGTTTTTTGTGCTCCCTCACACATATGGCTAGCTGAGAATGCATAGCAAGTTCAAGCTTGAAATGAATTTTTTTTTAAGCAACCAGTATATAACACTAAACATGATTTAATAATGGAAAGACTGGCACAACCTTAAAGGAATATCATCAAGTAGGCAAGGTATGCTTGTGACTTATTATAAAACAGTTAAATCAAGTCGGAAGCATAATCCAGATTCTTTACATAATTATGGCAGCAGGGTGTGGAAGAAGGAATATCAATTATTTTCTAAACTGGAGATCTTCTAACACTAAAACAAGCAATACATTGACCTCTCATTTCTCTCAACTCCCTTGAAAATCCCAGTATTCTTTCCTTTCTACTTAATGTGATAGCCAACTTAAATGCCAGCCTAACTTCTTGCTAACATTGGGCTTATTCCTTTGGTGCAGAAGTTAGTTAGTAAAATTTTTATGAGGGTTCTTACCAGGTGAAGCTTAATGTTCTTAGGACAGTGTCAGCTCTCCTTAATCAAGCTGGTCACAGAAACAGCATTGCTGGTCATCATTCCATTGGTAACAAAGCATTAACTAGTTAGTCTCACACAAAAATTGCTCAGTTGTCAGGATACAATCTGGTATTATGTATGAGAAGTGACTGAAAGTGGAGATTTTATTACTTTGTAGTGCTTGTATTTATACCCAGTTAAAGCTCAAGTAATAATTTCTACAATGAAAAACAGATTATTGTGTCAAACAGCACAAAATTAAGACTTTTAACTAGTGTTAAGAGTTAAATGCACACCAAAACCTTAGAATAGAGTTCCAGATTTTCAAGTACTTTTGCTCTGGATTTCTGTGCATAAGCCACCTTGCAATTCCATGGCAAAAGACTGACATTTCCTTAGATATCTGCCCCTTGCAGCCTCTCAAGTTTTGAACATTTACTCCTAGAAATTGGGACTAGAAAACAAAAATGTGATTTGTACACACTGGGTTAGGTCTGAGGAATTAAGAGTCCTCTACCAAAGCTATTGAAATAAGAGGTGTGTCTGTGATTACCAAAGAGATCTTCCGGTGATAAAAGCAGAATTGCATCAGCTTTTGGCTCAGAACGTCAGAGTGACTCAGCATTTCAGAAGAATGTGTTTCCATTTTCTTTCCGGTTGGAAGATGGTGAACCTTCACTAATACTTTCTCTTAAAATGCCGTGAGAGGCGAAATAGGGATGTCAGGTTTCTCAGAAAGAGCTTGACAGCCTTTATGCAGAGAGGCACGAGCCATGCAAAGTTCACTGACACCGTTCTAGCGTACGCTTTCTTCGCAGTAGCAGCAGGAAATTTGTTTCAACAGCTCTGCAGCTGTTCATTTCTGCAAGTTAGTACAACACAAAGCACAGGAAATTCTAATTTGGAATTAAAATTTAATTGTGAGCGCAAACATTCCTGGTAATTCTGGTGATTAATTAGTCCTTTTTTTTTCCTATGAGTTTGGCCCTCTCAAACCAGAGTTTTGTCCCTTCTGTATAAGTTAAAAGTAAAAAACAGAGCATCTCAGGAAATTCTCATTAATCAGTAGTCTGTATTTTGGGTACTATATCAAAGTACTATGATTATCAAAATGAACTTTGTGAAGTATCTTTTTCTTATAATCCTTTTACATTGCTATTAGTCAGAGACGGAATACTGAATTATAATGACCACTGGTTTGACCCAGCAGGACAGTTCTTGTGGTCTTTCTCCCCTTAAGTAACGATTTTGCACTCGTCACATTAAGCCAGCTGAAGTTAAGGATAATTTGTCAGGATTGCCAAAATTTCTTCTGAAACGGGATTCTAAGTGTGCAAGTTACTTGTGAAAGATGCATGCTTATGTTCCTTTCCTCACAAGAGAGACTTGTGAAAACTGAGTAAATCTACCTGGATATTTGGCTTTAGTCTGCATGGAATCAGTTTGAGTTAGAAAGCGCGGAATCAGGAAGATTTATACCTGTTCCTGGAGACTTCTGCTGATCATTTGGGCTGTCTTTGTGAATGAGAGCTGACATCCAACTGCAGGCAGTTTATACTTGTATCTGGTCTTTTATCTGTACTTCTGCCTCCCCACTCAGCATCAGCTGAGGTTGGCACCTCTGCTCTCAAAACTACCTCTGACTAAAACTCAGACCATCACACCTTACTTTCCATTCTGTCCCTGCTTTCTAATATTTAAATCACTTCCTGGAACCACTGACAGGTAGCAATTACAATCTGTGCATACTTTAACAAGATATCACAAGACCTTAACCGACTGAATTTCATCATCGGACAATGACAGAGCAAACATTTCCTTTGGGCTATGCTACGTTTAAAAAGCGGCCTTCAAGAACTGGAAAAATCTAAAAGCTACATTTCCAGTTAGCCTCATTCTTAGAAAAGGACTCTGGAAAGATCCCTAACGATTACCAACATATAGGGATAAAATTGACACAGACAAGAAAAAGATACTCATTGGAATCAACCAATCATTGTCAAATATTATGCAGTTTTCCAGAAATTCTGTTCATTCTCCTGAAATAAGAACTTGCATATTCTAGGTTATATTCATGAAGTTTGAGAGGCACTTTAAAAACAAATTTTAAAGTCTGCCATTTCCTTCGCATCAAGTTCAATAAGTTTGAAACAGGCGATGAAATAATGATGAAGTCAAGACTAACTTTTGTGCCCAATTTGCACAATACAGTTCTAAAACACAATCCATCATCTAATCTAGAAAAGGATCTTAATGCCAACTGTGGTTTTCAGCAACATGCCCTTTGGAATCAGCACCGCAAGTGATTTAACACTGCAACTGATCAAAACCCCCAGTTACTTAGCTTCTGACACACACAAAAAGGCTAAGTGATTTTCTGCTTATTTAGCTGATCTTGCTGCAACAGCGTTGAAAGTTGTTTTACAGTAATTAAACTAATTTATATCATTTTTGTAGAAGTCAGTCACTTTCTTGGAACGGACTGGGATTTGAGGAGACTGGTTTTCTATGTGAAATATTGGCACCCAGTCTGCTGCTACGGTAAGCATACTCTATCCCTGAAACCCACACCAAAAGGAGTCCAATGCATTTACACGCCAATTACACTAATATCAATGAAGGCTAAAAATCAGGTGTGTACTGCAAGGAGGATGCAAGCCAGAAAAGGCCATAACGTTGTAAAATTGATTGCTCCCCAGCACAAGGAGCATTTACATTTAAACAAATGGACGTGTGGGTTATTAAGCATGTCAGTATTTCACAAGGTGTATTCTTAATGGAGGAAATCCTTGTTTCCCAAATGCAAATACTGTGTTCCATAATTTTCAATATAGCATTAAAAATTCCAGAGCTAAAGAGGGGGAGAAACATGCTGCTTAAAAGTCCAAAGCCTCCTTTCTGTCCAAAGCACCAGTCATCTTCTTGAAGCATTATTTTACCAAAAAATCCTGAAAAGCAGGTAACTGCCAGCTATGACCAATTATGCTGCCGTACAGGAAAAGTGGCCATGAAATGAGCAGCATACCAGAACACTAATATACTTGTCCCGTTGTGAAAGCTAAGCCGCAGGACCAAAGGTTGGTCAACAGAGACGAAAAGGCTACAGGACCCGTCCAAGGAAAGCACTGAGCTGTTCCATGAGAGCCCTTCGGCCCCGCCGGCACTGCGTGCCACCCGCAGCGAGAGGAGCCCGGCTGGGTCTGCGAGCGCGCTTGCGCTGGATCCCTGCGTACCGTCCTCCGGCCAGGAGAGCGGGAACTGTGCCCCAAGCCCCTCATGCTGCTGCCCTTCTTTTCCCAGAAGCAGAGTAAATAAATATGTCAATCGCTATGAGGTTCTCGCTGAACAACGACGTATTTTTCACTTATGTATGTATACACGTTTACTAGATCTGTGCATCTTACTCCAAAGGCTTGCTTTTCAATTACCGAGGGAAAAGACAGTTCACAGCAGCCTCTTGTTTCACAATGCACACAAGATATGTAATTCATGTGCGATTGCAGTCGCTGACCTCCTCACTCTGAGCACATAAGCTTTTGTAACAGCGTACAGAAAATGTGTGCCAAAAACTCCCTTCAGCACAAAAGGCCTACCCTCCCTCTTCAGCAGTTTTGCTTAGGATGGGTTTGTTGCCCTCTCCTCACTAATCCATCTTGGCTGTTGGCTTCCTGATACTAAAATAATTACCACCTATTCTGGAAGAAAGGAAAAAATCACTGTGAAAATGTCTTTAAAGATACTGAATCACTTACCATATTACCAAAAACAAAAGCAAGATAGGGAAAATCAGTAGGATATATTCATTAAGCTGTCTGCTCTCGTGTCCCCTCTGCAATGCACGGAGATCCTGAAAGCAGCACTGCTTACGTATCGAATGTGTGATTTGTCACTCAATGACTGTTTCAGTCATTACACTGTTGGCTGAGCTGCTGCTAATACAATGTTCAGATGTTATAAGTTCCTTGCTTTTACATTAATCACTAAAAGCTAAGGCATGACACCAGTTCAACAACTGCCACCACACCCAGTTCCACCAACGTCAGACTGATAACATTTCTGCCTGATGCAAACACTTAGAGGATCAATGTTACTGATTTCTGAGATGGCTACTAACTAATCTCAGTTCATTCGTAACTATTTAAGAGTTTTAAAATGCCTTTAAACCTCTGTTTTGAATTTGAACACGTATTATCTAGTAGATTGACTGCTTATTATTATGCCAAACCGTAAAATATTGAAGAAGACCAAATAAATGCTTTTTAGAAGATGAACACTGTGGATGCATGAAACAAATCTCGATAAGGCAGCTTTCAGTTCTCTTTTAGTTTTAAAATAAGCCTTTCTCTGTCCCAATACCACAGCACATTTTGAGACACGCTGTGAATTTTCTTCACTCAGCTCAGCTTCAGTGTTGAAAACTGAAGTCGTTCAGCAATGCGGAAGAAGGAACATGTCTACCATGGCATGAATTCCTGAGTAAGTAAGAAAAAATCCCCAGATTGTCCCTGTGTGTGTGTTACCTAGAAATAAGCATTTTACATGCTTCCCAGCAGGGGGCAATGCCATATGTAATTGCTTCACCACATGCCAGGAACCCTACACTTCCCAGCGAATACGGGAATCGCTCCTTTTCCATCGGAGAAATTCTACTGCCCATAGCCATAAGGAAATTGGAGGTTATTACTGAATGTGGTCCAGCCATGAAGTTGTATTAGTTTTAGTTCCAAACTACTTATATGGCAGTTAAGAGTCCCGATGCTCTTAAAACCGAAAGCATGATAAAATTAAAATACATTTAATCATTTCCTCATATTTACTCTTCTGTTAAACTCAGCTTGGGCAGCATTAGCTTGGAAACTTCCGTCTCCAGACAATAAGAAATCATCTGAAAAGGGTTTGCAAAAAGAGGAAATAATATGAGTAACAGAGAGACAGTGGGCTACAGATAACTGAATGACTTAGAAAAATAGAGCCAAATGATGTCCTACCTCTTACCTGTGATAGCAAATCCTTTTGAAAATTAATGCATGATTTTAAAAGCCTGCTCTAAGTGAAAAACCGTAGATAGCGCTCTAAAAAAAACCCCAAATATAAAAAAATACCCCTACAATGACGATTTTCATGTCAAGTTCTTTGGCTGAGTACAGACACACCACATTTCACTTTCTTGTTTATTGCAGCTGCAGGAAGGAGGCTTTTGGGGTTGTTCCTCTGGCCCCAGCCCAAGTGCACGCACACACAACCTCGTTGCCAATTTCCCCCAGTTGACAATAGGGAGATGGGAGGGAAATGAGGGAACAGCAAAAGAAGAGGAGCAGGGCTTGGTATTTTTCCACCTATGGGCTCTGAAACCGATCTTGGCCACACTACCTATAGGAAAGACATGACTGCGATTAAACTCGTACCATTATAACATCACAGTTTAAAAACCAAAACACATTTTCATAATTTTTTACCCTGCACTTTTGTACCTAAATTCTGTAATGCCTACTTGAAAAGAGCAAACACCTTCGATATGGAGTCTTGTGTTGGAAGAATAACTTGCCCTTGGGATGCAAGACAATTCAGAGAGCATAAGGCAGATCAGTCCGGGATTATTTTATACGCACAAAAAAAAATATTCCTGCCAACAGTGTCACATTGTGCTGATTTATTTACTGTGTTTCCAAATGCCACAGCAGCACTCTTCATTAGGGACTGGGCTTAAAAAGTGAATACCTCAGTAATGCACATTTCTTATTTTAAAGGAAGATCCAGATTTGCGTTCTTTTCGGCGTATAGAGCTTAAACGTCATTACATGTTTTCCTCTCCCTTTCAGTACTGAAATATAGCTGCAAACATATAGCAATAAAATATTTTCATCTCCCACGTGTCTTAAAAAGAACAGCATAATCTAGTCAATCCCATCACTAACGTAGAAAGTGTTAAGAAAAAAACTGTTTCGCTCTGTCCTGGAGAACTGAAATGTTTTCTTCCATACTACAATATACACTGGGTCGTCAGAAAACTCGTATCACATGTATAGCATAAAACAGGAACTGTGTTTAAAGGCAACAATGCTTGCTCTCATCTATGGATAAAGAATAAAACAGTAGGATCCGTTTCTTATATTTTTTCCCGAAAGTTTGCATAAAGAAATTGAGATATAAATATTTGTTTCCAAACTCTGGTATTCCTTCTCCTCCTCCTTCAAATAGGAGTAAAAGTGATCATCAGAAGCTGAAAAGCAGTTTGATCTTTGTTACATTGGGACTATGGAATCTAAGCAACTATTTTACAAGGGATTGTAATTGTTTGTACTTGCAAAACTGGATTAAGAAATCACTGCTATTCTTAAAACACATTTATCACATACATACAAAAGTCAGCATATTTCTACTTAGAGCGGAGCCTTCAGCCAACCAGAGTGAATTCCCGTGTACCGCCCACGCTCATTCTCTCATCCTCCCCTTCCCCAGAGCAATCACTGCATCTGGCCAGCGTAACATGAAAAAGTTTCCAACACGACTTACCAGGGTACACCTGCCCTGTGGGTGACCCACGGATATCTCACCTACACGCTACTCATGTTGTCGCCGTTTCCAGCACCCTCACTGTGACTCCTGAAAAAACAGACGTTAGAAGTGCTGAATAAAGGAGGTGAGATTATGGAAGGATTTAGATGTGCTTAAGGCACAAGCCCTGTTTTATTTTAAAGGCATTGGGAATGAAAGCAGTGGCACTGAAGGACTTCATAGATATCTGAGATGAGGGAAAAAGGAGGCTCTAATATGGGAGGTTTCAGCAGACCTCTAGAATTTAAAAGTTTGGGGCTTTACCGAACTTCTCAAAGTTTCATGAAACATTTTTTCCTGTAATTTAAATCCATTTGTTCTTTGGTTGAAGCTTAATTTAAAAAACATGTCTTTTGAGTTGTGGAAGTCTGACTAATTCTGTTGTAAATGCTGCTGAAAATGAACTAAACTAACACTATGATTAAAAAAAAAAAAAATTTAAAAAGCCTCATGCATACACAACAGCCACAGTCAGACACTAGTGCCTGAGTTATGCGACTACAGCTCTCATTTTTGTTAGCTGACTCAAAATCAGGACCCATACTGCTAAAATCCATAACAGTCTACAAGGAAATCTTGATGACTGGGAATACAGAAGCTGAAGTTTCTCTACTCATCTATTTTCTCTTCTTATTTCTTCCTTTATTATATGTCTGCCTATTCTGTTTCCCTTTCCCTAAAAACCAAAAAAAAGTATTTTCATTTAGATTTTATCCTCCCAGCCCTTTATTGATACACTCCCTCACAGTGTAAACCACAGCACATTCCCAGTCCTTTAGTACCACTACCTTTGCCACGTTGCTTCTAGGGCTTACGGCTGGTCTCCTGGCCCAGCCTCAGGGGCAGGTATACTGGTCTTTCTCCACTCTCCCGGGAAGATGAGAAAAAAGTAGCACAGACATCCACCTTCCTTTCTACCTCAACCCCTCTGTCCTCCTCCCACACAAGAAAAAGGTTCTTGGGAACTAGAGCAAGCAGCAGCCTACCTGATGAGGAGAAGTACTCCTGTACATTCTAGCTCATTCTCTGCCTGCTCCCATACTTCCAGAACATCTCATGGGCACTCATGATATCACAGTCTATTTTTCATACTAGAGTTTATCTTAATGATACTAAATAAGCAGTTGTGATACACTGCCTATGAGCAAGATGTCCTAATATTTTTTCATAGGTGCTCACAGCATCTTCTGTTTGCAATTGCGATTCTTGCTACCTATGTATCCTATGGTTGAGTATTACGAGATGTCCATAGTCTCCCTTGTCCTTAAATATGATAATTCCATTCTCCTTTCTTCTATCCTCTATATTTAATCTTCTTTAACTGGAAAAGTCATTCTACACTCCCCTTGTCTAAGAAAAAATGCATTTTCTCAAAGAAAACTTTGTTTGAACTCTTGGAGTCTAAATAAATTGTTATGCCCTTCTTGCTGGCTGCAAATGCTGCTTAGCCTTACCTATATTCTGCCACTGCCAAAGAAGGAAGTCTTTTTTTTTTTTCCTCTTGGCAACTCTTTTGGAGGTACACTATTGTGTTCTCAGAGTACTCGTTCTCAAAGGCTATTGTGAAAACTGTAGTAAACAGAACTCTCAGCATCAGGATACAAGGAACAGGATCCAAGGCTGAAGCTATTTGCCAAGAGTGGATGTGACCGCTGCCCCATTCAGTCCTGGATGGTACAACAGTTCATCTTAGCTGCTAGATATAGCACATTCTGTAATGAGGAGGACAAAGGTGGCAATTACTGAGAAACCATGTTGCTGGAGAAAACAGCATCAGGATGTAAAAAAAATTTCCATCAGGCAACTAAACAACGGATCTCAGTTACAGACAGTAGGCTATAGTCTCAATGTGTATCGGCATATTTCCACGTACTGTTGTGAAGCTCCAGGATTACGGCAACTGAGTTGATGACAACTGAGAATTTGGCCCACAGATTGAAGCTGTAATACTCAGAGTATTTCAATTAGCTTCTCTGCTGTTTGGCAGAATACGTGATGTCAGACATGCCAAATGGTTCACTTTTATATAAAACTAGAGAAGAACCATAAAGTGGTAAATCTAAATATTTAGAAAGATAAGATTAAATATGGAATTTCACAGAATTAAACTACAAAGCAGAAGTAGTATAGCATAGGGAATAAAATACTGTGAAAAGCTATAGTGTTCTTTCACTACGGTTATGGAAGGAATGAAGGAAATGTACAGAGAAAAAAACAAACCACTAGATGATGAATCTGATGTTAACAGAAAGATTACCTGGATTTTACTATTCATTTAATTAGTTACCATAGTGGAAGGAATGCATCAAAACAACTCCAGACAAAGGCAAATAATTTCTTGATACCACCAATCTTCAAAATTCAGGCACATAAAGAAGGATATTGTGGATGTTAAAGAGAGAAAAGATTATTATCTGATTTGATCTCCCACATAATACAAAGACATAGAAACCTCCTCAGAAAGGGCTCTTACAATCCTTTACCTATTTCTTGATAATCAACCGTATCTTCTAGAGATATGTCAGAACTCGATGTGTATGTTCTGGGTAGTAAGACATCACTTGCCAGATTACTTGTTTCAATTACATCGTTAACCTGAATCAGTGTAGTTGAAACTGTATTACATCCTTTACCTCTTTGTCCAGTTTTTGCCACTAGAAGAACCCTCCTTGAGTAGACAGCTACTGCATCAACTGACCTTTACCTTGTGT
The DNA here is from genome assembly GCF_000690775.1 of Eurypyga helias. NCBI lineage: Eukaryota > Metazoa > Chordata > Aves > Eurypygiformes > Eurypygidae > Eurypyga > Eurypyga helias. The sequence goes on from NW_010246341.1 coordinate 29,244, forward strand.
AGGTTGGTCCAAGCCCCTGATGTCTACAAGTCATAACGATGCTGCAAAGTGAGGTGCAGTGCTCTCACTTTCTTCTAGTACATCTTCCCACACACTATTCCACTACGATCAGTAGTCCTCCAATGGTCTTTGCAATGTGAAAGCCCATTTACACTGTTAAGTAATTCAGAAAACATTACCTATTTTTACTAATATTCCATCACTTCTTGTCTTATTGGTAAATGGATTCTTTGGTTGTGTTGAAGACAAAGATGCTCCCTGCCATGTCTGTAAATCCATTCTGGCCCATACAGCCAAAACAGAATCCTACAGCAATCAAAAACTTTCTGATAATGCAGTTTCTGTGCTGAAAGATGTCAGGACTTTGCTCAGTCTCAACACTTTGTCGTGAGCCACCAACAAAGAAGCCAAGCAGAAATACTGGCACACAGTTATCCAGGGAGAAAAGATAAAAGAGCACCTCAGTGTCCACAGAAAGGGAGAAGATTCAGGGAAAAGTTGTTCATAAGGAGGACAAGTTGAGGGTCATTTTCAGGCACATATGAACACTTGAGCAAAGCAAGTGTGTACAGAATGTCTCTTACACCTTAATGTCTGTATGGAAGCTACTCACCCTATGGAAGCTCTCACCTTATGAGTTTGCCACTTTCTAGCATCTTCCTCTCCGTCACAGTTAGGAAGCATGTGCTTAGGAGTCCAAGCTGTCACTCACACTTTCTGGTTTTGAAGGCGCCGTTTTCTGTACAAGAGGTATGTTTTGGTTTTTAGTAGGAATGGATATTTCTGTCTGCTTACTAGCTTTCATCCACTGAACTACAGTTACACAGGAGTCTGAAACAGCTTTTCAGGGTTGGAAAACAAAGACATTAGACATTAACAAGTTCTTTTTCTTCAGTTCACAAATGTGTTTTCCATAATGGACTGCAGACCACTAACCAAGACCAAGAGCTGGGGCAAAGCACCCCCTCAGAGACTACCCATGGCAGTGAGGAAAGGAACAAGAGATTATATTTTGCTCATCTTACTGTCAGACGTAAATTGAAGTCATGATTCCTACAGCCATTGACACACACATACAAATAACGACGTTCATGTAAGTTGTTCCGTGGTAGGCGGGAGACATGTGTAAGCATGTGTGAGGCTGTGGTCTAAGTGCTAGTATTACAATGCTGCTTTTAAAATTGACAGAGAAAACACAGGATCTTTGGTGACACAAAACTTTGTCACTTTGGTATCATTCAAAATACAGCTCTATCCCTTCAGTTCTATCCTTTCAGTCCATAAACAGGCCAGATCACCTCACTGGTTTAAGCAGAAAACATAACATTAAAAAGTAATAATTTATGGAAACATTTTTATTCACTTTTATTCCAGGAATAACTAAAGCCACTTTGTAAAAGGAATTTCTCAAATGCTACTCTGAGCAAAGAACGTTCTGGAAACTATCACTATGTCCATGCTTTAAAAATTACTCACAGCCTAATTAACATCTGCTTTAAGAGTTTAAGTTATTACAGGGTCATTTATCTACTCAAAGAATCTTGTACACAATTGAGCAGATTTTTAATGTTTAACGTTTCTGCCCATAAACTACCAGTGAAAGACATTCACCTAAGGGAACACGATAGGTAATTCAGGTCTATGTTTCTCTTCAACATGTCTCACTAATGCCAGTTTTTCTAATCACAGGATAGGTAACATCAAATATGAAAGAAATGCAATCCTTTTTAGAGAGCTCAAACAGACTTAAAATGTTTAGCACCAAAAGAGAAAATAACAACAAACAAACAAACAAACAAAAACCAAACTTTGCAAAACAAACTGGAGATTCCATAGCTGGAAAAACTATTCTCCAAAAGGTCTGATATGAATGGTCTTAGACACACATTATTAGTAAATAAACCTAGAAACATACGTGTCTTGCAAAGGTCCTCTCTAAAGCACAGTTTTCCCCACCTACAGTCGGTCTTTTCTGAAACATCACTGGCTAGAAGGTGATTAACCAAACTGTCTACCAACTGCTGTCCTAAGTTTTTAGGGGAATTATTTCTCTGAATTCCATTTGGCACTGTTAGATTGGTCAGTTTCTTACTGGGACAAGTGGGATCTTGAGGAACTTATGCCACAGGATGCAGCATTTAGGCAGGGAAGAATATTCTAGGTCTCAAGAAGATCCATTTCCCTCAGCTCAGGCAAACGGCAGCCTGCAGCATGTACATCGGTCTCTTTCTGTTGTTTCTAGGACGCAGAAAGCAGAGGGCTTTCTAAGGGACGATTTGAAACTTAAGAGGAGATCTGTGTTTAAATAAAAGTAGAAGGAAATCAACAATTCTTAAATTTAATTTTGGTTTTGCTTAATGTTTTTTATTATGTGAATCAATCTAAAGACTCTGGAAAGCCTTTTTAATCAGGATTCTGACAATAATTTTGCTTTTGGTTTGATGTTAGGGATCTTTGTTGTTGCTATTGTTGTGTCCTACGTAATAAGCCTAAATTTCTAGATTAACAAAGTATTTCTTTTAGCTAGTTTGTGTTAATCTGTAACCCCTTTTAGTGGTGTTTAGTGATGGTTGAGAACAGAAAAGGTGTCTAATTGAAACAACGGAGACACTCAGCAGGGGAAAGAGACAACTGGTTCTTGTTAATGCCCTTTTTTCGAAAAGATGTGTTTTGAAGCATACACCTGGAATCATTGCTGCAAAGTACCCAGGAGAGATCAAAAGCCCTCCTAGTTCCTTACTTCCCCAAGCACAAAAAGAAAATCAAGACAATGTTTCAGTTAATGTAATAATGAGGTCAGAAGAACACAGAAAATCTGCTCCTTGTTATGAGAAACCTCAAAAAGCCTTCTTTTCTTTTTGTCTGTGACCCCACCCCTACCATACACGCAATTTATCAGCATTAGAAAGTTTCCCTCCTTTCCCTTTTCTCACTCTCCCATCCGGCAGCCGGACCCCCTGGGACCCCAGCTGCACACTTGCAGATCACGATGCACTCTGTCCTTTTTTGGACATTGGGTGAAGCTCTTTGCTACCGCGCAGCAAAAGGGGATGCTAATTCAGGCTGAGCATGCACTGGACCAAATCCTGATCTCAGACACCCACACAATTCCTGTTGTAAGTCACATGTGTGCACATTTCTGACAGCAGGATATGCCCATTTGTGCTCTGTCTTAATGCATCAGCAAGAGTGGTGAGGCTGCCTTTTTTATAGAAACAAAAGTGTAAAGAAATTATTTTTTTAAAGCTTGGGGGCGTAGGCAGACTGATGATGCTTCTCCAACTGAAACCCAGCAGTTAAAAGAAGACCGTTAAGCTAACCAAAGATACTAAAGTGATTTTAGCCCTTTCTCACTTAAAAGGGATTTTTAAAGGCTTGAATCCAGAGCAGTGGATGCTCTACTTTGAGTATGGGTGGAGGGACGTATTTCAATTTGAAATCTGTTGTAGGGAAGTTTTATAATTTATTTAAATGGTCATACGGAAGAGCTTCAACACCAGCCCAGTTGTTTTTATTGAAGCTCAAGGGTTATAGAACACCGGCATATGGAAAAGCAGTACAGTGTGAAAATGTAAAGTGTAATTGTAGCTGGAAGTCAACACTACTCAAAATGTTGAGAAGAAATAGCTATACCATTGGTTTTAGACATGTCAAGGAATACACAAATATGGCCTCACAAACAACTCTACCAGACTGTCTGGAAACAGAATATAAAATGTTCAGATAATTGTTTTTAAAAGAGAGGAAGATAATACAATCAGAAAGAGGTGAATTTAACGTTTGGTTTTGCTGTCATACCCTCAGATCTCATAGCTGGTCAGCTTATTTTCTTTTCCACATTCCTAGTTTCACCTGGCTACTAGAAATCAGTGTTTATTTTCCCAATTTAAGTGTTTCAGAGTGTTAGAGAAGGAAATTAGCATAACTGGGAAATAAGATACACTGTTGTCTGTTTCAGAAAGTACTGCCAGTACGAGAAATGCATATATTTTTACAAGGACTGTTTCTCAAAAGTATGAACATGAATTTAAAGAAAGGTTTGAGAGCATTTAAAAACCTGAGGTGGTAAACAGATCACACCATAAGAGATCACATCATACAATTCAAGTAATAGGATCATTACATAACAAGAAAGCTGAGTTAAAAACTTGTACTAATGGAATTGACATTTCCAACCAAAAAAAAGAAAATCAAGTAAGTTAAAAAAGGTACACTCATGAATAAAGAGACTGGGACTGTGTGATGAATAAACAGGAAACTAGAGGCAGAAAAGATAGAATGGAAGGAGTTTGCTGCCATATGTGAGAGCAGTTATCCTAAATCACTTCTTTGTTCTGAGCTAAGATTAGCAGTTTTAATAACTTAATTCAGACAAATAGCCTAAATTATTAAAACCAATAACTTTTTTTTTCTATTTTGATTCTTCCGGACATAGATCTAAAGACACAAATAATTTTGCTGTCTTTTTTTCTCCTAGTAATCACAATGAAAGTTAAAATTTTACAATACTCCTCCTCTGCATCCAGCATTAAAATATGGAATATTAACTTTTGAAATTTTGCTTTGTATGTCTTGGGCATTTGTTGTTATGCTTTTACTCCATATACACTACTGTAACTTAAATAGAAGTTGTTCCATCCTGCCTGCAAAAATGTCCTTGAATAACAAAGTTGTCCAGGTCACAGTCTACGATGCAGGTCAAACAAACACTTTTTTCCCAAAAAAGTTTTTTTATTACAATTTCCATATTCTCCCAGTAGTAATCCATCTGTTTCTAGGAGTGAAATTATCAGAGCTGTTCTCCAGTGAGTTGAAATTTCTGTGGTCTATCTGGAAGAAGTACCTGTGAAATTTTTTTCTATGCACATGTAAAATGATGTTTTGCTCACCTTGTGTTCATTTGAGGCAGGTGTAAATGATTATTTAAAAAAAAAAAAAAGGAAAACCAGCTGTTACTGAAAATGTAACTTCAATTGTGAAACAGTTTGCACTGTTGCACTCTAAAAAGAGGGGCTATGATAAGAAAATCCTGCTTTCTGATAAACTTTATTATCTGTATGTTATTATATGTTATCCTGAAAAAAAAATTCAGTGCTTCAGTGCCTTACAAGTTGAATTGCCTATAATGCCTATTTAGAGAAAAAAAATAGCAAATACCTCCACCCAACACAAATTACTTTTTAGATGTGGGTACTTTGTAACTATGCATATTTGATCCAGAATAGGTGAAAAACAAAATCTATTTCAATTATAACTCCCAATTTATTCACATTTTCTGTCCTACCATTCTACCGCTATTTTTTATACTTCAGTGACGTAGTACTACTTCAGGTTCAACTGCTGGGCTACAGAACTGTACACAGTACAATGACAGGTCCACAGAGACAAATAAACACATCAAGGGGTGAGCTGGCCCAAATCTCACAAATTTTCAAGTGCAAGTAGGAGAGTTCAGATTAAACTTACTTTCGTTCGCTGAAACAACAGCGGGTTGCCAGGTTCTAGTCCACAGTTTACTAAAGTGCTACATTTTATTCTTTATTACTATATATATAACTCAAATACCAGAAGTCAACCCTATGTACTCTATATATTCCCAAGATGGCATTTTTTGCTAGCATGACAAAGAAAATACTAATAATTAGGTTTGCAGAGTAAACTCTTACGTAGAAAAATGAGTTTGATGGCATCTGATATGTCACATTGGAAGAATGCTTCTATATTAACTTACACTGATGTAAATACAAGTAAGCACACCATAGTATGCAAATGTGCTATTAATAAAACATTACCGTATATTACATACATATGACAGACTTTTTGAAAAGCATACTCTTTCAGTTCTGCTCTGCTAATACTAAGGACTCAAATCCATAAATAGGAATCACAAGTGCTGTTACAATACAAATATTAAGGATTCCATTCCAAAAAACTTCACAAAAACACCCTGTAAGACGCATACCAACTAGTTAGAATCTGAGTGAATAAAAAGTCTCAGCACTGTGGAAATACTTTTAATTAGTATTTGAAGCATATTAAAGCCATCAACCAACAACACTCCCTAGAAACTGCCTTTTTTTAATCAATTACAGTTTGTAACAAAGAATTTTTTAGCAGTGAGTATTTATATCCTAAATTAGAAATACAAGGTTTCTGGCTGCTTTGTGTTTTGTTCCTGACCCAATGTTATTTTTCCTCCACTTCTGATCCAACCAGCTATTTAAATTCACCAGGATGTTTGCACATGTTTCCTAATTCACTTTATATTTTAGCTAGTACAATTTTTTTTTTAATTCTTATTATTTTTTGGCATTCAACACTTTGTACTAAAAAGCAAATTCTATACTGTAAACATTGATTCATCAATATTCAGTAGAAGTCCCGTTGCCATTCTATAGAATGGCAAAGAATCTCCACAAAGATAGTACGCATCCTGCCATGAGAGACTACAATGTGACAAAAATGAGAGAGCTGCTGTATTGATAATGAAGGGTTTCAAGCACACAGTGGGCAGAAGTCCTAACATACTTGAAAAATATTTAACTGAACAATAATGGAGCAATGCCAAATACTAAAAGTTACCAAAGATAATTTTAATTGTTGTAGATATAATAGTGTTCAATGACAGCTGTTTTGGAACAAAAAGGTTATTTCCTGCAAATTATTGTAATATTTTTCTCCCAAAATAGCCCCTGATTCACTGCTAAAGTTACCTGGCATCCTCTAATGGTTAACACAGACTAAAACCCAGTTACTAACTTTATTTTTTAAGAGTCTTAAGATCTTAAATGAAAATAATGATATAAAGACTAACAAGAGTCAGTTCAGAAGAGCAGCGGACAAACGGACGGAACAATTTGCATGAATGAAACACGATGCCTTCAATATAATAGCTATTTCAAGCTACATTGCCTGACCATATTTTATTTTCTTGTACTTCTGCAAAACAAAAATCAACGATCAGTAAGGATTAAAGTTGCTGCTTCTCTGCCCAGCAAAATTCCGTGCATGTTGGCAGCACACTTTATGATGAAGATTTAATCACAGAGCAAGGCAAATATTGTTTATGCAGGAGAAACTGTCATCTCAGGCCTTTGAGTTTAGCATCTACATATATTTACACAAAACGACATTTAAAAAATATTATGCCCTAATACTACAAATATTTAGGCACTTTTTCACTATCCCGCTGTCAGTAGTCTCATAGTACTGCCTGTGAACCCACATGTAAAAGGTGGAAGTCAGACTTTCGTGTGTATTTTGTTGGAGTGCACCTCGGTGGTCACAACTTCTGTGGAAAAAGCTGCCTCTGCAATACAATCAGTGAGAGGCAAGAAAAGGATGCTTCCATTTTATTGGTTTGCCACTCTTCCTGGTGCTTCTTTCAGAAATAACGTTACTAGAATGACGTCATTTTAGGATGTTTAGCATTATAATACTATATATTGGTTACAAAGAGAAACAAGAAGCTGCTTTATTTATTTATTCTTTGGTCTTCTTATTGAAAGCTATGCAACCCAAGACTAATGAAGGTATTTCCATTAACGTGACAGAATCCATAGGATAATCTGAATGCCATCTAATTCTCTTTCAGTCTTTACTACCTATATCTCCCCTAAAGAATCACAAAACATTTAGAATGTGTCTAAGTATCTAAGTATAGAAACCTAATTTACCATACATTTGAAAGACACCCCAATCCCCTTGGTTTAAAACCCTCCAGAGTTTCCCTCAGCAGTAGAAATAAAAGTCGTGGTGACATGAACGTGAGATCCATGCCACGGTGACAGAAATGCTGAGAAACCGATCCTTGGTGCTAGGCAGTATACCAGGAGATGCTCTTTATTTCCTGATTTCTGCTGGGATTTAGTAGCTGCAGCATATTCTGTTTTTTCTACAGAATCATTTAGTTGACTGCCAGTATTTACTAAATCTCTCTGGAGCACCCTGGAGATTAGGGTAAAATATATAAAAAGCAGAGATTTTAAAAATAGTATTTCAAATTAATTCCATCACAACAATGTATAAAAACTATAAAACAGGACAAAGGTTATAGGAAGTGGAAGTACCAAGAGATCTTCACACAATCTTCCAAAAGAAACAATGGAAGGGGGGGAAATTATTTTTTAACAGTTATGAGGGAGTAAATATCACAAAATGACTTTTCTCATACTCTTACAAAAGAAAACTCGATTCTCCTCATGAACAAATGTTTAACTGGAACCCAGAAGCAAAGTTCTCTAGATGCTTTCAGCCACAATTCACACTTTTGTGTGTTCAGTCTTCTTCAGTGGAATCAATGAATTGCTGTGTGAGAAAGAAATAGCAAATTACACGAAAGGAATTACATGAAGAATATAGGCTTTGACCTGCTGATACAGTTATAAAGCGAGTCCTTGTATGAGCACAAAACAAACGTATAAACACTAATGGCTTCACTCCCACAGCGCTTTGGCAATGGAAATAGTATTTCTATTTTATATATGAGGAAAATGAGACGCAGTTCAGTGCCTTAGTGACCCACAGGAAGTCAGTGACACAACCAGGAATAGAACCTAGACCTCTCAGCAGCTTGTCCCATGCTTTAACCACAAGACTGGCCACCTCCTTCCCATCTTATATTAGCACAACTCTAAATCTTGGTTGCATCACCTCCTCATTTATAATGTCTAAACATGTAGAAATCTGAATTTCTGAGGTTGAATAAGTTACATTCATAAATCTGTCAACTTAATCACCCAAGAAATTAGGATGAAATATTTTTAAATGAGACTCAGCGTGACCATAAACTTTTAGTTGCTTTAAGATGACTCCTTCGGAAAGAAATTTCTGATGGATTAACAAATATGATGCATAGCAGTGTATGCTTGAGGTCTTTCTTCCTACGTATTCTTTTGCCTGCCACCTGTGTGTGATACGCAGTGTGGACCCATTTTGTCAGAATGGGGCTAGAACATGAAGATAATATCCAATTACAGAAGAACCAGACAATCCTAGAGAGAAAATTCTTCAAGAGAGAATGGAATCAGGGAAGTCAAGAGTTGGGGAGAGACCAAAGATGATGAAAAAACCCATTATAATTAGAGGTAGGCAGCCTGATGTGATCTTGGCTTTACTGAATTTAAAGCAGGCATGATTTGGATGTTGTTCTCTTTTTATCTAATCCTCAAAGTTCAGGAAAAGGAGGATCATTTTTAGTTTAAAGGGTTCTTGTTTTGACCCGCTCTACAGTTATCTGTGAAAAATCTGCATTATGCCTAGTCCTATCACTCTTGCTGGATCTGAGGCACAGCATGCTAAATGCAGTACAGCAACACCGGAGTGCGATCTCCAAAGGGTTTGGAATCATACCAAAGGGTAGTCCTCTACCATCACTTAAAGAAATGTAGTTTATACTATAGGTTTTGCAATATAGCCGTATAAAACACCACTTACAGCCACTGAAACCTTTGATTTCCTTCAAGTAGAAGTGTGTATATACAGAATGTGAGAACTGAAGATAGGAGTGTGGCGGAATATTACGTAATACTTTTTACAAACATATATTCCCAGACCTAAAACTGCCAATAAAGACAGAATAACATATGTTAAGACAAAGTTTTTGTTATCAATAAAAGAACACGGGGTATATAAATTAAAAACTGTATCACCCAAGAGAAAGTACACAAAGTAACTTTAAAAAAAGGCAGCAATACAATAGTTTCTTAGCTTACTTCAAGCCCTCTGCTTCAGACCAATGCGATTTCCACAATCAGAACTTGTTCTTCTGACTGCTAGATTTATAGTCACACTGCTAGTGTGTGAGATTGCCCTCTAGATGTTAAAAGTTTGGCTGGATCATTTTTCATTCTGTCCAGAATACTGAGATGGGACACACTGTGTGATTTGTGATTTTAAACTTCTGTAATGCACCTAGAGACTTAAAGCATAGACTCAATGGAAACATCAAAATAATTAAGTAAATGTTGGAACTAGTATATTTGCAGAGAGAGGACGAGGTATAAATTTTTCACCTCTATATCCTTGTAAGATTTCTACCCTCTTCAAGCCAGTCATAAAAATCACAGTATCATAGACAGCGTCTCTTCAATATCATCATCTTTCTAACCTCAGATCATACCACAAAACCCTACCTGGCATACCTTAAACCTGTTGCGCAAAAATTTGTTTGATAAGATGGAAAAGACAAATAAAAATGTTTAAGGGAGGTTATTTGAGTCACACTAATACCCTTATCCATCTTAAGATTCCACAAAGTACTCTTTCTCATTTCAATGGGACTATTTTTGCCATATGATTCAATTTAATCTTCTTCGTATTTTCTTAATAATTAAAATTAATAATATACACTCAGTAATAAGCGTACGCAGAAATAAGATTTTTTTCAGATGCATCAAACTCTTCAGAAAGACTTGCCATGAAAAACCGAATGATTGAAAGTAATATAAAATGCAATTATTTTACATGAAAAGAACTAATGCTTTTATATCCAATAAGAAAAACAAAGCACAATTGAACATTTGTGAAGACGAGTTATCATCTAATTTTAAAACTAGATCTGACGCTGAAAGGCCCTTTTCTGCTTCTTTTTGAACTTAGGGAAGAATTGCCCATGATTCAGGAAGGCCTGAGCCTGATGTTTCGTTCTGATTTCGTAACGCTTAAAGGCCCCAGCCAAACTTAGGAATTCTCTCAGATAAGCAGGGGAGAAAGTCCGCATAATCAAAACCTGTGCAGTCACATAACGCAAACAAAAGCTGTATTGATAATTTTTTACTATGGCCATTTCATTACTATATAAAGAAACTCTAGAATTCATTATAGAATAGATAATATATGTGTAGCCTATTTTATTTCTTTATCAATGTGAAAATGATTGGCTTTCTATGTTCCATGTGTGGAAAAAAACCCACACTTTGTTGATAAACAGATTAATTCAAATTGTAAATAAGGCATATTTTTAACTACCAAAGAAAATGTATTGGTTTATTCAGCTCTTGATTCTTCAAATTAAGCTTAGCTGTCTTTCTAAAAGAAATATTCAATGAGGTACCAAATACTACCTTAAAATCTATGTTAAGCAGGAAATCAGACTAAACAACTTTTTTTCCTTCCCTGTCTCAATCTGTTAAAATGTATATTCACAAAATCTAAGTAATTTGTACATAAGCAAATATTTCTGTTTCTGCTTTATGTTTTATGAGCTCTGTTCAAAGGATGAATTTGCTAAAAGAACGTAGTGCTTATAACAGAAATAAAATGATACGGTATTTGCAATACTCCTCTGAAAGCACTGTTTGGCTGATTTCTCTGGACTGGGTTAGATATGTCTATTTTGTCCATGCAATTTAATTAAAATCTAAACTATGCTTTGTTTTTCTGCTTTACTTGTGAACTTATTAAAAGTCTAGACTCACAGTATGAGTTTGTTTTCACAATCAGATGTTCATTAATACCTGCCAATTTTTTGAATGCTCCCAGTTTCACAAAGTTTTAAAAAATTTGCATGTTAAAGCCCAAACATTTGGGAGGGCTCCTCTATTATTCAGGCACTTAGACTAGATGGGTATATTCTCCAGCAGCTCGCACAGGAACCAGCGCTGGTTCTGTTCTCAGCAGAGCCAAATCTGACCTCTGTGGAGGTGTCCAGCCAAGATCCTTCTTTTAACTGTCTATTGAAACTTCACCTGAGATATTGCTGTAACATGGCTAGACATAGCAATAATTTAGGTATTTATGCCTCTTAAACCTGTTATTGTTAGATTATTTTACCCCACTTATTCATCCATGGCATCTTCAGCTAATACTGAGGTTTTGGTTCACTTATTTTCTGTACCTGGCTCCTAATTTTGAGTCAGGGTATCACTGAACAGATATTACTGCAGTATGTTTTTAAAAAAAAAAAATCAAGAAGAAGAAAATAAAATAAATAAAAACCCACACACAAAACTCAACTTACAAATAAAGATTTCCACACTTCTAGGGCTAAAAACTAGAGACGGGGGGGAAAGCATGGATTGAAAAAATTCCTTGATGCGTGAAGGCAGAAGGAACACTCACTTCAAGGCTGCACACACAGATAACTCACAAAAGCTGGCACAGGGCTTCGAGCCTCTCCAGGCAGATTGTGCTCAGACCCGAAGAGCTGTTAGTGACCTTAGCATCTGTCAGCAGACCAGGTAGTCAGCTCTCGTGTAGAAATTGCCCTCGGTATACGAGCAATAAAGCAAACGTAGGCTCGTTTCAAAACGCTCGATGACTAAGGACCGTAATGAGGCAAATTCAGGATCCTCTGAATCTCCTAATGATGTCCGAGAGATCCAGAGGCTTTAAAGATAAACTGTTGTATCCCGAGGCACCTTGACTCCCTAAAGCCTGTCGATCTTACAGCTTTTTCTCACATGTAACTTCTTTTGGAAAGAATCAGAGGGTGAGATGGAAGGAGGTGACATGCGTGTCTGAACTTGCTCTCTGGAGACTTAGCGAACATCGCCTATGCCATCTCCCTCTGCATTCCTGGGAGGAGGGGGGAAGCGGGGAGAGAGAATCTGTCGCTAAAAAAGAAGTGGGGGGAAAAAAGTATTTCATTTACCTCCGTTACTGCTAAGAATCTTTTCAGAAAAGCCTGTAATCCTGTCACAGCAGGACGAGGAGTTAGCTGGAGAATGGGAATGCAAAAGGGAAAGCGGTTAGCAGCCGGAAAGGTGAATTTTCGGCGGGTGGAGGTTACAGAGAGCAGAGATCAGATTCCGGCCCCACGCCGGGCCCGCGGTCTGCCCTCAGGTACGCGCTGGGGGC
>NW_010246342.1:0-1045 GCF_000690775.1 Eurypyga helias
CATGAATGTGGTTGTGCTGGTGAGCCCGAGGCTGAGGGGTGTCTGTAGGGACCCCATCCCAGCCGGAGAGCAGCAGGACTGGGCTGTCTGCCCTTCCGTGGTACTCGTGGGTGCTGCTAGGCGCAGTGCTGTCTCTTGGCATCGTGTGTGCGCACTCGGGGGGCTCAGCCCTGCAAGGCCCAACAGCAGCGGGTGCATCCCTGGGACCGGGATGGGGAGACCTCTGGGGTCTCAGCAGCTGGGAGGCAAGAAGGAATTCCCGGAATCCAGAGGATTCTGCAGCCACCTGTAACATCCTCACCGTCAGCCTTCGAGCTAAAATAAAGCTAATCTCATTTTTATATTTGCATATAGGCAAATCAGCAGATGTCCAGGGAAGTCCAGGTGGCTTGGAAACTTTCCAAAGAGTAAGAAGGAAGAACGTTTGCCATGTATTGGCTTGCATAAGCATGTCCAGTGTATTATAGTTATTGTACCCAAGGCATGTTTTGTTATGTCCTTCAAGTTTAGAGTAATCACATATTCTTCTATGTAAATTGGGGTTTTTTTCTATCCAGAAACCTGTCCAGACAAGATGCAATGCTTTTGGACTTATCTGATATCCCACCTCTCTCCTATGATGTTTTTTCAGAGAACAGAGCAAGGTGGTCAGGCCACCAGGACAGTCATCGAGCACTGGGCACTGAGAAAAATAAAAAGGAAAGCTACATTCAGTTCATTCTCTTGCCTGTGGAGCTTTGGACCTGTTTCCCTCCGTGTCCTGACCTGTGCAGAGCACACCTACCACCCATCTTACTGAAACAGGGGAGAGAGGAATTCAGGATTTACAGGGTCGGAGAGAGGGAAGGTGTATGGGCAGGTACTAGCAGCAAAGGTGCTCACTGGGGGGGCCAGGGCTGCTCTCTTCTTGACCAGGCCTTGGATCAGGTACTCAGATAAGAATAGGAACGCAAGGGTCATTGGGTGGGTGACTCCCAGAATCGCTAACTGACAGTTCCATGCTCTTCTTCCCTCTTTCCACGAGTAAAAAGTTGCACCTTTTCAG
>NW_010246342.1:1066-1706 GCF_000690775.1 Eurypyga helias
CACAGGTAGGGCTATGGCAGGACAAGGCTGCACCAGCGTCCGTCAGCTGCCTCCTGCAGGACTGCACGAATGTGATTAACCAGGTCTGGGACCCTTCATGTGGGGGTGGAGGAATGAGTCTGAGTGACACTGCATGAGACGCAAGACTCTGCCATTGCCATGTACTGGGTCAGGCTTGAACGTTTTATTTCTACTTTCTAGACTCAGGATTGGGTAAGTAAGACCCAAGTGTGAACCTGAAAACAAGATGAGGTTCCTAGATAAGGGACAGGCGGTGGGAGAAGGCAGGGAGTGGGAGGGTCTGGGAACAGAGGTTGTGGCGGCAGCACGCACAAGCTATGCCCTGTGTTTGTACAGAGTCCCAAAAGATGACAGCAAGTGGTACAGCAGCTGCAGCGTGGCACTGGCAGATGAAGATCCTGGATAGCTTTCCCAGCTCTTCCCCTGGACAGGGCACCTCTCCACAGACTCTCTGCCTTCTCTAGACAGAACCAACCTGCCCTTGTTTAGGGCAGCACCAAAGTAGTTAAAAAATAACCTTTAAGAATAGAATCATATAATCGTTTGGATTGGAAGGGACCTTAAAGACCATCTAGTGCCAACCCCCCTGCCATGGGCAGGGACATCTTCCACTAGACCA
>NW_010246343.1:0-10636 GCF_000690775.1 Eurypyga helias
GCATCCCTTCCCTCCAGCGTGGGAAAAGGTGGAGGGATCTTAATGGGACATCTCTGCCTCAGGGCAGAACCAGCATTGTATTAAACCTTTCCTGACAACCTTTCCTTGAATTTTTTTCTTTCCTCTGTAGTGTGTTCGTAAAACTGTCAGTGATGGAGAATCCAAAATCTCTTCAGGCAGTATACTGGCTTTAGAAAGGAATTTTCTTTAATGTCTAACTTGGGTAGCCTTTGCTTCAGTGTAAGCCTATTATTGCTTTTCCTATTACCATTGGACAGAGAAAACCATTCATTGCTTTTCTTTTTATAGCTGCCTTCTGTAGACTGTAACACTACTATCTTTTAGGCAGACCTAGGCTAGATAATATAATGTCTTTCAGTCTTACTTAACAGTTGTTTATCTAAAGCTTTGTTCATCCCTTAAATAATTGAAGGACTGTATCCGTTAATCGCCCTCTTCAGCTGTGATGCTTCAACTGGATGCAGCCCTTCATCTAAGGGCTTAGTGATGCCAATTAGATAGCAAAAAATTTCTTCATGGGTGTCATGGGTAATACAGATGTAGCATGATATATTGTGTTCTTTTTCATGCCAGTATAACAGCACTGACCTTTTTAGAATATGAAGTTTATTATAAACCTAAGTTTCATTTTCTGCATTCAGCTCTGTCTGGCTTGTATTTGTACATCTGTCTTAAGATGGTAACATTGCCTCCTTCATTTTTCAGGTCCTATTTCCACTTTGTCAAGAACCAGGCATCCGGTGTGCCTACAGCTCTGGCCAGCTTAGTGTTCTTTGCAAATTTGATGAGCCCACTCTGTCATCTGAGTCTTTAGTGAAACACAAATACTTCTGTATTCCAGACAGGCCCCTTCAGAAGTTCACTCAGTATATTACTGTAGTTTGGTGATTTACAAGTATTTCTGGGTTTTTTTCCAAACCCTTTCACATCTATCTTCCAGGAGGATTCTTTTGACAGTGTTTTTCTAGCTTCCCTCTGAGAATTTTGTGTAATTTTTTGTCAGCGGCATTGCTGAAGTTACGATATGACAGATGCTGCTTCATCTGGATTCACAAAATTTATTTCCTTGTCACAGGAATAATTTAGGTTGGGTTGATGTGATTTGTTCCTGACAAATCCATGTTGACTGTTACTTACTCCTTCGTTACTTTGTAGATGTTTGCAAATTGGAATTTTTTTTCCAGTGTCGATCTGTGAATGGAATTGAAGTTGACTGGTTTAGAATTCCCTGACTCCTCCTTTTTCCCTTTTGTAAAGATAGACAGAATTGACAGAACGCCTCCAAGTATATTTCCCTTCAATTTTGCTGTCAGAATCTTTCCAGTTAACCTGCTTGTGACAGCATACCATTTGGTTGCTGGACTGCTCTTTACAACTGCCTGAAAGGAGGGTGAATGTCTGTTCACACAAGTATCAAGAGGAAATGGCCTCAAGTTGGGCCAGGAAAGGTTTAAACTGGGTATTAGGAAACATTTCTTCACTGAAAGGGTTCTCAGGCATTGAAATGGGCTGCCCAGGGAAGTGGTTGAGTCACCATCCCCGGGGGTATTTTAATGACATGTAGATGAGATGCATAGGGACATGGTTTAGTGGTGGACTTGGCAGTGTTAGGTTAAAGGTTGGACTCAGTGATCGTAGCGGTCTTTTTCATCCCAAAGGATTCTATGAACTTATGAAGCTCACTATTCAAGTGTTAGATGTTTGCATATTGCATGGTATGTTGTACTTCATGCAGTTGCTCCCCCTCAGAATGATTTAAATGAAGTTCTAGTGGAAAGGCTTTAAAAAGAAAACTCTCCAATTTAACTTTTTCTCCTCTGAATTTAAATATTTAAGTATTGTCAAATCTGGATTATTTCCTAATGCAGTGTTTTATGTTACTTCTTAAATAAAGCTTAGTATTCATTATTCTCTTTTGGGAAATCAGTGTCAAAAGCTTTTTAACATATTTCGTTTCCCAGTTTGTCAAATTTGCCAACATTGAGGAAGATACACCTTCGTATCACAGACGCTATGACTTCTTTGTGTCTCGGTTCAGTGCCATGTGTCATTCATGTGACCACGATCCAGAAATACAAACTGAGTAAGTGCCATTCTGTACGTATTAAAGAAAACTCTCTTATCACGTTAATATAGTCTGTAGTACAGCTTGTATTACATTTAGTGGAACAGTTCATTATTCCATGGGAAGAAAATGAAAGTCTGACTTTTTAAATAACACAATCTTAGGTGGCTAGAACTCCTAGAATATTTAAGTGGAGTTTTACCTGAATAATGCCTGCCAGATTGCATGGATTCTCTCCAGAAAGACACTACTTATTACTGCAAATGTGTGGGAGTTGCATAACTCATTTGAGAAATTATTGGGGCTACTTGTATGAATAACAAAAGCGTATTTTCAGTCTGCTATTTAAGAATTACTCATTAAAATTGAATTTTCGTAGATGTCTGCTGTATAATATTGTGTGTGAAACTGAAATGCCCTGATGAATTAGTATTATAAATTTTTACGTTATTATGTAAGGACACTTTTTTTTTTTCCTCCAGCTCCCCCTAGCGATGTGTTCTTTGTATGAACTGTTAATCCCTGTTTTGACTCCTCAGCAGTTTAGAATTAAGGCTTTTCAGTTTATATGGTTTGCATCTCTGTTGTACTTATTTTCTTCTGTTTCCATTCATGAAATTGATCAACCAACTATGAAAAATCCATGTGCTGAGCATTTATTCAACCCTTTGGGTGTACTGCTGTTACTGCTTCAATGCATCAGGATTTATCTTGAAAGGTTGCCGTTTCAAGAATCTGTGAACTGCATTTTCAAAGAGAATGAATACTATGTACATTACTTAGGAAAAAACCCAAAGCAAAGCAAAACAAATTAAATCTTCCATTAATCTTCTGGCTCATTCTTTATTTTTTCTAATTTGCTGCCATTTAATTGTTGCCATATTGCTGTATGTAGGGTTCTGATGTAAGCTCTAAAAGGACTAGGATTAAATGTGCTGCTTCTTCTATACTTTTCCTGCTTCCCCTACCCCCTTTCCCTTTAGGAATATTATTCCAGTGAATGGTTTTATAGGATGACCCTGTGAATTGTTTGGGGAAGAACTCAAGGGATGGTAAATTGTGCTCAGGAGCCGAAGGGTATGGAAACTGCTTACGCAGGTGTCACTAGTGAATCCAGTGTATCATGCAACTGCCTCAGCTTAGGCTGCTGTCAGGTATACTGTATTTAGCTGAAGCTGATGGTTGCAAATAGTGTTCATAAATGTTTTAATGAGCTTTTCGTGATTTTTGCCATTTTAGGCTTAGTGAAACTAAAACAGAGATGTTAAACTGCTTGCTTACTGTAAAACATTTGCTAAGAGGTCAGAATATGAAGCTCAGCTCAGGATTTTTAGTACTGCTTTCACCTTCATTGCCCCTTGCAAATGAGAGGTAATATTAGTAATGAACCAGAACAATGAATTAATTAAGAGACTAGCACATCTCTGATTCATCTTGTCAAGTATCTACCACTCATAAGGATACCTCAAGGTAAAATACCTCAAACCTGTGATTGCTGTAGGAATAACAGAGCCTAATCTTTCAATTTGTTTTAGGTTCTGCTAATCTTTTGCTTTTCAAATTGCCAGCCTGCACTGTTATCTGTGCTTCAGTTTGCAATGTTGATGTACCCTTACACAGGGAGGAATTTCATCCTAGTGACATCAGACTGTCCATGACCTTGATTTAAATGTAATCTCCACTTAATACCTATCTGAGCCTTCTTTAGAGAAATGAAGCCTTTCTTGTATATGGTGAAATTTGATGCTGCACTTCTTCTCAGCGTTTCACTCCTCATTTTTCAACCTCTGGTACAATAGTAAGAACATTATATTATTGCTAGTGGCACTCCAGTACACAGAAGTGTGTCCTTTTCTTCCTGTGACAGTCAATTTTTTACCAAATGTATAGCAATATGACTTTTTCCACATCATCCTAGACTGTCTAGATGTATCTCTCTTAAAAGATCTTTATGAACAGCGATTGTTGTTGGAGCTGGCAAACCAGATTTGCTGTGGTTACTGAGGTAATTCAACAAAACAGATGAGCTATGACTATGGATTACAGTTCTAAATGCAGATACCACAAGAAGTCGATACCGTTTATGGGGGCTGGGAACAAACTTAGCTCATGAATGAGTGTGAAACTGAATCTCACCTGGGGAGATTTCCCTTTCAGCAGGGGAGGTTAGTGCTAGTATTTAAGGTATCTGAAGACACAGTATCAGCAAAAGTTGATTACCTAAAGAACTAATAATAAAAAAAAGTTTCAGTGTCAGAGTTTTGGAAACTCTGTGTCTTAATGTCAATCTGAGTATTTACAGATTGAAATCTAAACAAATGTATTAATGAGTTCGTTTAGCTCTGTAGTTCATCTAGCATTCAATATGTTTTAATGCAGTGAATTTGACAGAAGCAAGACTAGTTATTTTTAAATCTTAATTCCAGTATGGACAACATATAAGGGATGGATTTTAATAGAAATAGTGTTAAATTTTAGTAAAGCTTGTTCTTATTTCACTTGATGGCAGTATCACCCTTTCTTCTATTGTTTTCAGTATGTAAAATTCTATTCCTATCATTTATTATAATAGCTAATTTGCTGTTGCCACTTCAAGAAAGAATATTTTGCCATTCATTCAGTTGTACAGATTCTCCTGCAAACTGTTTTTGTTCAACAAAATAATGAAAATGGCTAACAGCTAGACTAACTCTTTTAGAATTTATATTAATTTTCCTTTTGATTGTTTTATTGTTGTTGGTGATCAGTTCTCAGTTCATTCAGTTCAAATGATTTTAGGATAGAAGTAGCTGTTCCTTTTGTGTTCAGGCTTAAGTTGATTGAATTATCCTTTGCTTTCCATCGGTGAATCTTGCACAAATCTTTATAAAGATTTGTTACGATTAATTCACAGCCTTAATTACAACTTTAAAGATGTGATCCCATGACCGTGGGATGTGATAACTGCACAACATTTTTCTTGAGCAGTGGAATAGGTTGAGATGGCACACAGTTTCAAATGATGGGTAGTAAATTGTGTAGAAGTGGTGGGTTTTTACCCACGTGACTTTATTTCAGAGGTAATGTTCATTGATCAGTGTCAGCATTACCCTTACAGATCATCTTTTATCCAATTCTTTGTTTTGTCAGCTTCCTTACCAGCTATAAAGGCATTTGAAGGTAATATGAGCAAGCTTAATGAATGGTCCCAATTTCCAAACTACCACTTGTGAGAACCTAATGGAATTCCATACTGTGTCTGCTGCCTAATAGGTAAACGGCCATACAGGAAGGTGCTGTGTTTCTACTTTTCAGTAATTCCTTTTTTCCTTCCTTAGGATCCGAATTGCTGGAATCAGGGGCATTCAGGGAGTGGTTCGAAAAACAGTAAATGATGAACTTCGAGCAACTATATGGGAACCTCAGCACATGGACAAGATAGTACCATCATTGCTGTTTAATATGCAGAAAATAGAAGATATTGACAGGTATTTTGATTCCTGGTCACTGGTATGGTTTTTAAGCAATCCTTAGGCTTAGTTTTTTGTTTTGTTATGTCAGATAGATTAGTGAGCATAGGTTTGCAGATGACACTGATGATTTTACTAGTTGTGTTTGTTAAGAACTGAGGTTTTAATTCCCATTTGGCCATTAGTAACCATTGTCTGTCCCATCTTCAACAGTACTTACAGTGAGGATATAAAATTTCTTTGTATGTAGACACCCTTCTCATTTTTTGTTTTCAGTAGCTCCTAGGCATATTGCCTGCCAGGTATGCCTTCAAAAGACACCTATGTGATAACTGATATTGAAGATATACCAGTCATTTTACAATAGAAAAGTCACTTTTTTTAGTCTGTGTCTGTATTTGTGGCTAAACGCCATGTAGGTGAAAACGTGTTTTTTGCTGGCTCTGGGAAATTTCCATAAAACCAACTTCAGCTGTGCAGACAAGCTTTATTTCCTGTCCAGCCCTAACTGCTTTGAAACCTGCGTGGTAAGTAGGCTCACCAGCCTTCCTATAACAACAGGCTTTTCATGCTTTCACCTGACACTCGGCTTGCTAAATCTGTCAGGTTTCTCTTTTTTTTTTTGTTTGTTGGGTTTTTTCAGTTGTCGTGTCCTGTCCCCGTCACACCCCTGGGCCCCGCATATTTTTCTTCTCTTATTTCTAACTGTTGGTTCCTATCTCTTCTCTAAAGCCAATTTTCTGACTAAATGACTAAAATCAACGGTTGTCTACCTGTCCATGCTCTGTCTGTTTACTGCATGTAACCGAGGGCCCACACATAAGTACAGAAATAGCCGCTTGGATTTTACATCTGAAGAGTGATTTGAGTAAGAGAAAGGTTTTTGGCTCTGCTGTTTGAACAAGGACAGCCTATAGCCTTTGCTTACTCATACAGGGCTTCTAGATGCAGGTGGGCCCTTTCCTTTGTTACTCTTCACAGTGCCCTCAAGCATAGGCTTTCCTTTATGAAACAAAATTAAACTAACTGCTGATGGAAAAACTGATTCAGATAGGGTTTGGATCAACCACTAAAGCAGATCAGTTTATATGTACTGCAGGACTAATTTTTATCATTTGTTGAACAATGCAGTAGTGGTGGTAGAAAAACAAATCTGTCAAAAGGCAACTGTTAATTAAATATCTGAACTGGCTGTTTGAAACTTTTCCTCCAGTGTATACTCAACAGAAAAAAAGACTAATGATTTTCCAAGTGGCAAGTAGGGGCCTTGTACGATGCACATATGACAGAAAAGCTGAAAACAATATTTATAAATTGTTGGCATGCTGGCCTTAAATGATATTACA
The DNA here is from genome assembly GCF_000690775.1 of Eurypyga helias. Taxonomy (NCBI): domain Eukaryota; kingdom Metazoa; phylum Chordata; class Aves; order Eurypygiformes; family Eurypygidae; genus Eurypyga; species Eurypyga helias. Next base: position 6,882 of record NW_010246343.1, read on the forward strand.
GAGGATTTCTCATCTTGTTTTATACGTGACTTCATATTTGTGGAGCACAAACAGAGGCATCTTGAAGAGTAGGAGTAAGAAGCATATCATTCTGGCAGATAGAATCGAAGCATTGTTTGAGAAAGAGCAGAAATTCCAGAAAATACCTCCATCTTAAGGCCATAGAAAATAATTGGTTTTGATTAAAGCTGGAGTATGCATTGGTAAAGCATATCTTAAAGATCACTGTAATTTTTACTTGTGGAACTTTTAACAGCTTAATTCAGCATGTCAGGTGAGAGTCTTTTTGGAGATAAGAATTTAATATTTAAACAACATTTGTATTTGGGGATGTCATTATTTGTCTGTATATCTGAATGCACATTCTAGTTACATGACTGTCAGACAAATTGGCAAGTTTAACATATTCTAAAAATGTTGTATTTCACTATGATCCTGTATTACAAAATAGCTGCCATGCATCCTGCAGTATAGTATAAGGCATTGCCTGGAAGGGTAGGGTTTCCCTCCTCCAAGTTTTCTAGAAGACAGTTCCGAAGAGTCAGTCATGTATATCAATTTATGTGCAACTCTAAAATGGGGAAGGGATGTATGAAATGGGAAATTCACTTGGTTTATAATATGCTCTTCATGGTAACTGCAAAGTGCCAGCCTTATTTAAGGCAGAAGGACACTTTAGCACTCATTGGAGACTTGACTTCAAATCCTTCTAATATACCTAATGTTCATATAAATTCGGTTTTAGTGGTAGATTAGAATGTATTTCTTTTTCAGGGTGAGTAAATCATAGTCAAGCATTCCAGTAGCTACGCCACTCGAAAGTAGTGTTTAGTCTTACTTCACATGTCCCATTATATTTTTTGGCCAGTCCTGGTTTTGTGGTACTAAAGAAGTCTCAGGCTGAAGTGATGGGTTGCTTTGAGCCAGTTTAAGCCTGTGATTAGATGTTCACTATGGAAACTGGTGTTTCGTCACTCCTTCCAGTTCCTTGTTGCCACCTTTTCTGACAGAGATTACCCACAGAACAGTTAAAGGGACTAGTGCTTGCCCATTTTGTGCAGAATGGTTTCACTCCTCTGCACTTGTGCTAGTAGAGTCTGGATGCCGAGGAATAGCAGTAATTTTTTTTTAAGTGTTGCACCTGGATTTGTCAGAGGGTTTTTGATCTTTATTTAAAAACAAGTCGGTGAAACAAAACGAGTATGAGTTTCTCATTTGAATTTAGAAACCTGGGAGGCTGCACAAAGCTTTCCTTTAAAACTAAAAGTTAAAAGAGTAGTTTTATATTCACTGTCTTTCATCTGATAATGCAAAGGAGCACTTAGTGAGAAATACTTAGAGGTATGTGCTGTTAAAGTTCTAAATAAAAATGTGATTCCTACAGACAACAGAAGATGATTTGGAACATTCTGATGCAGTCTCAGACTAATGTTTTAGACTAAGACGACTGGATTGCAGTTTATTCCTTCAACCTATTTTAAAATAAGCCTCCAAGCAACACTGAGAAGTCACCTTCTGTGGGGTTGCATATACAAACACTTAAAAGATAACTTATTTTTGCTGTATTTTAACTAGAATTCTACCAGATAGACTAGCTCTCTGTGTGTGTTCTGCAGCCTGCTTGCTTTTTTCCCTCCACCCACCTGCCTTTGTAATGCTGCTGTGTTCCAGGGAATATGTGTGGAAACAGCAGTGGGAATGACAGGCCTGCACTGTCATTTGTACCTTCTCTGCACTGAGAAGGATGCCCATCTGTCTAGATCAGAGTCTAGGCAGTACAGGAAAAAAAATAGGGAGATTGAGGGGCACATTGGTGTGTTAAAGCTGCAGTTTAGTGGTACGCATGGTGGATTATATACAAAGTGTCATGCAGTTTCAAATTCTAATCATGGTGCATTTGTAAAACTATTTTTCCTTACTAATCTAACAGTGTGCCTGGGGCTTTTTTATTATTAAAATCTGACAAGCTAGCGATGTTATGATAACTTCTGAAACACTGATGTTACCAGAGGCAACAGGATTTTTATGTTGCAACTTTTAGATTGCAATAGTCTTGAAACACAAGAAGATCTTTTACTTTCAGAAGATATTGGAACTATGATGTTAACGTGTTCATTTGACTTCTGGCATTTTAGTATTTGATTCTTATAATGCTCTGAAGCTATGGTTTTATGAAGCTGATTAACTAAAGCTGATGCCTTTAGTGAACACTTTTCAACATATTTAACGCACAAGCGTGCAGTGCAGAACTGAAAGTATGATTAAGGTTTTAGTGTACTGATTTCTACAGTCTAAAACAAATCTCCTAATGCATATTGCATAATGTTAATGTAGGTGAATGAATCCTCACTTTAATTTCTACAATATGTTTTGGGCAAAAAAATACTTGCCACCACCTGTAGGTAAAATACATCTCAATATGTAACATCACACCTTAGGTGGAACTGTGTTTACTGCCTTTCTTCCTCAGTCTCCCACCTCAACTGCTCAATTTAAATTAAGTATTGGAAGCAGCTTAATGATATTATGTGTGATGGACTTAAATTCAGAAATACATTTCAAATGCCTTTGTGCTGAAAAGGAAGTGCTTTGGGCAAAGGGAATAAAACAAAATCAAACCCACAACCCAAAAAATTAACCACAAAAAATCACCTGCATCAAAAATGAGAACTGGGAAACTGGAAACTCTTCGAGAAATGCTCTACCTTTCACTGTTTCCAGTTCAGGTGCTGATTTTAGTAATTCCAAGGTGAGAACAGCCCTTCAAAGCTCAGTGGTAGAATTCAGGCCTCAGCAGATTTTAGTTTGTCCAAAACCAGTGTGTGGTTTCTGTAGTTATGCTTCTCTTACTTATGGATTCTGTCTTTAATTACTCTTACTGTCTTTTTGTACTCTATTGATTTTAAAAAGTCAGCCTAATTCCCAGTCACCAAGAGAAAATAAAAAATTAAAAATGACAGTATTGGAAATTCATAGAGGCTTGGTCATTAATATAAAAAATTAAGGCCTTGCAAGATTTATTAAGTCACAAGTTAAAATTTCCATATGAAATAAAGTTGATATTTAATTACTTCTTAATATAAAATAATTTTTGTTTTCATTTGTCATTAATTGGCTGATAGTAGCTTTGGTAATAATAAATTCTCCACCCACCCATTGCCTTTTTCCTCTCCCTCCCATCATGTCATATAGTCACAAAATCATGGAATGGCTTGTTTTGGAAGGGACCTTAAAGATCATCTCGTTCCAACCCCCTGCCCTCCAGCTGTTCCTTCACTAGCCTCCACCCCAACAGGGCAGGGGAGAAAATAGGATGGAAAAATTCATGGGTTGAGATAAAGACAGAGAGATCACTTACCAACTTCAGTCATGGGTAAAACAGACTTGACTTGGGGATAATTTAATTTACTGCCAGTCAAATACATTTGAGAGGTGAGAAGCAAAACCAACTATTAAACCAACACCTTCCCCCCAACACACACACCCTTTCCCATGCCCAGCTTCACCCCTTCACTCGACTCCTGTCCCCTCAAGGGGCACAGGGGTTGGGGGCTGCAATCAGTCCATCACAGCCCCTCTCGGTGCTCCTCCTTCCTCACACATCTCCCTGCTCCAGCGCAGGCCCTTCCCCGGGCTGCAGTCCTTCAGGGACAACCTGCTCCTGCCTGGGCTCTCCATGGCCACAGCTCCTGCAGGAAATACCCCCCTGCTGGGGCATGGGCCCCCCCCCCCCAGCGTCGCACACGGGGTTCTCG
>NW_010246343.1:10652-12803 GCF_000690775.1 Eurypyga helias
GTCTCCGGGCCTCCCGCCCCCGCCTGCCCTCCTCCAGCCTGGGGTCTCTCTGCTGCTGCTCCCTCCTTGGCTTCCTCCTCCTCAGCCTGTGTCACCTTCAGCCCTCTCTGAAACCTGTTTTCCCTCAGCACCCCCAGCTTGGCTGAGGGGCTCAGCTGTGTCCTGCGGTGGGGCAACCCCCTGCCAGCAGCTGGGCACTCTGCACAGTCCTCGGCATAGTCATGTTGGGTGACAGTCAGTTAGAGGGTGACTAACTTGTACACTATCTAAAGGTAACTGTGTGGGTGATAATGTTCTAATTAGTTCAATCAGACTTTTTTCAACTCACAAGCCATCTGTTTCTGCAGAAGTATTGGAGTTTTATTTAACACTCACCCACAGTGTGCGTTCAGTAGTGGGCAGGTGAATGAGATCATTAGTCTGAACAAAATGACTGACATTATGCTCAACTTTTGGTTGGTTTCATGACCTTCGTTCAGTGTTAGTAATGGGTAATAGTTTGTCAAAATGCAGTGGTTAACAAGTCAAATCAGTATGAACAGCCATTGTTTCTGCCATATACATATGTATATATAGTAGTCAGAACTGAGACAGCAGATGAATATCTATAGTCCAACTATAGGAGAATAAAATATTTTATTCACACTTCTGGTTTAATGCACATTTGAGATAAAATTTTTGCCTAGATCAAGAGTGGGACTAATGGAAATTGTAGAACCCAAGGTGTATGCAGTAAGGAAGATGAATATTAATCAATAGTAAAATCAATGTGTTTTTGTCTTATTTCAGCAGACTAGGCCCTCCGTCCTCTCCTACAGGAGGAGAGAAAGAGGAGAATCCTGCTTTGCTGGCCGAGAATTGTTTCAGGGAACTACTAGGACGAGCAACCTATGGAAATATGAATAATGCTGTCAGACCAGTTTTTGCGTAAGTTGAAAATTCATGGAAGGTCTTGTCCTAAGAAGTTTTTTCAATTTCGTCTTTGATGTTGTTGCGTTAAATTCCTTCCTTTTTTCAACCCAGAGGATCCTACTAACAGTTAATCATGTTTCTTCAAAAAATTGCCCCTCTTTTAATCTCATCTTTGTTTTGCTATCTGTTAACTTCAGGATAGTTATGGAGAAACGTAAATCCCGTTTTACTGATTTTAGAAATGCAATATAATTGTTTGGGTGGATCTGACCTTTCTTTTGAATGTAAAACTGTTTGTTGAAGACGTTAATGTCCCATAGATGACTGTTGCAGTTAGTGAAGAGACAAGCCAGGTAAAATACAGCAGCATAAAGGAATATTGAGCCCAGATTCAAGTTAAGATTTCTGCTTTCTAGCAGTTTTCTTCCAATACCTTTCTTTGGTATTCTATGAGGACTACCTTTAACAGCTCATTTAGTTATGTATAGCAGATGTACACATGGTTTGCACATTATGTACAAATGCACACAGTACAAATTACAGCTGATGATTAACTATGAAAGTTGAGAATTTTTACGTTTAAGCAATTTTAAGCATTTCCCCGGTTTCTGCCTTAAAAAATATGATGTGGAAAAATCTACAAGCATTGAGATAACTTAAATCATCTTCCTTCACCTCTGATAGTATTTACAAAATAGGTGTGTTCTCAGGAGAAATTTTTGCAGAAAGGTCTAAACTCAGTGATAGTACTTCCAGGCTACCCTGGCTTTTCCTGGTGATGAGGAGAGCTGCTTGCGCCTTGTTGTAGATTTTCAAGATACCCACCTGTTATGGGAGTATCTTCTCCTACTCAGTGCTCAAAGCCATTATCAAGTTAGTACTGCTAAGTAAGACCAGAAATGCGAAAAGATACAGTAGGTATTAAGAGCAGAAAATGCAATTTCCAAGCTGTTTTTCCTAAACAAAAAGGGAGTGCTTTATTTAATCAGCTTCACTTTGTGACTGAGCAGAACAGTTGGAGTGAAAGTTTGAGAAAGTGAGTCCATTGCACTTTATCTGATTGAAAAGCCTGACTTAGTTTATGTGTACATGATTAGAAAAGAGTTTCTCCTAACAGTTTTTAACAATTTCATAGCATTTAAGAAAGCTCTAGACATGAAGATAAGGCTACTTTTATTACAGTGGAGGAGGGGGAAAACCAGGTTCTGTAAAAGTCAGGGAATCATAGAATGGTTTGGG
>NW_010246344.1:0-5139 GCF_000690775.1 Eurypyga helias
AGTCATCCTTGGGTAGGGGCTACAGAACCAGCCTTAACTCTTCGGGAGCCCAACAAGCACTGGAGTACGGCCCCATGGGGCTGGGGCAGCCCCAAGTTCCCCCCGGCTCTCAGCAAGAGGCTTTGCAGCAGCTCCCACGGCCGCAGCGGGGTTTGTTTTGGGGAGCTTTCTGCTTTGCTTTGTATCAGCAGGCAGGTCCCTGGGCTGGTGAGACGCTGCTGATGGCACCAGGATGGGCTGGACCCCTGCCCTGGGGACTGCAAGGGCTGTGTATCCGTCTGCCTGGCCACGGACACACAGACACAATGAGTACTGGGGTCAGGCACTAAAAGGCAGGGGGTACAATCCTCCCATGGGCAGCAGATGAGTAAACGCTGCCCCACTGGAAGCCGGTGAGTGGGGCTCGGGCCAGCGCAGGTAGAGGAAACGTCAGCAGCCAAGGAACCAACCCCGCTGCCTCCTGAACCTCTCCCGGAGCTCTCCTAAACCTGCCTTTGACTGCAGAACCGAGCGTCGGGATTACGGATGTAGCTTTGCAGCTGAGTTTTGGTGCTGGAAGAGCATCTCTGGTGGTTGAAGGCGCTGAAGGGTTTGTGGTGAGCAGCAGGAGCGTGAACTAAAGGGCAACAGCGTCATACAGGGCTCCACCTGCCACTGAAGTGCAGAGAAGACCCTGTTTGAGAGAGATTTTCAGAGCAGGGCTCAGCCTATGCCGAAGCATCGCAGCTCATCCCACCTCGTCCACTTCAAGGTGAGCAACGATGACTTGATCTTGGCTGGGGCGGGACCGTGGGTCTCTGGGCTGACGCACAGAAGTGATGCTTGGGGCACGAATCCATACCCACCAGCTCCATTCCCTGCTCGGGGCACAAGTCCATACCCACCAGCTCCAGCCCTTCCTCAGCACCCGGCGTGGTGGGCACTGCCAGGGCCTGAGCTGCTCCCTGGGCTGGGCGGCCTCTGCCAGGCAGCCTGGTTTGTCCCTTCCTGCCCCAGGGGAGCGATGGATCAGCAGAGGACAGCAGTAATTGCCAGGAGGCTTTCAGGCAGAAAGCAAGGCTCTCGCTTGCGGACAGGCTGATGTAAGTCAGCATGTAAATGGGGTACAACATAAAAATAATTTCAGCCGAGCTCCTAGGAAGAAACCTATGAACAAAAAAAAAATGTTGTTGCTAAGAAATGTGAAAACAGAAAACAATAATGTGGCTCCTGCCAGGGTAATAGAAGTGTATCAGCGTTATGCCTGCTCTCCCGTACAGATCGCTTGCTTGTGACAGCAAATTACGTACTGCAGAAATGGGTGCCGTTTTCTCTGTGGCCACTGATGCTTCACATCATGGAAATATCAAATGTTTCTGAAGGCTGTTCATTACCCTGCGCTTGAGAGGGGAGCAATCCATTGCTGGCTCCATTATTTCCACAACAGCGAGGAAATGACTATGGGAGGTTTAAAAATGAAAGAGTACAGCAAGGTTAGATGGATCGAACCCGGACAGGCTGTTGCCGTTCGCCCTGGTTGATGCGAACCCCGGGTGTGGGAGACACTACACTGTCTCCAGTGATGGAAAAGCTGGACTAGTCTTTCCTTCCGGCTAATTGCCGGCTCAGAAACTGTGAAGTCTGACCTTGAAAATCTCCACAAAACTTATTTTGCAGCGTGGCAGCGGTACCGTGCAGCGAGGAGACACCTTGGCCCCACCGCCAGCAGGAGGTTTTGGCGTTCGCTGGATAGCAGACCCGCTCCAGTTGGTGTGAGGAGCCACATCTTCCGTGTTCTGGAGAGACACGCCACGGAGGCGAGGAGACACGGGCAGTGCCTGTGTCCAGCACACCCCTTTCCTTGGCATCTTCATGGTTTTAAAGCGAGGGCAAGGTAATCTTGCACGTGCTGGCGTTGCTGCCGTGGTGGGGGGGTCACAGCCACAACGAGTGATCAACCCCAGGGTCTCACCACAGCCCTGCGCTGCGAGCACACCACGAGCGTCGCCCCAGCTGCTGAGAGCCAGCGTCACGCCTCGCCCTCGGCAAACGGAGTTACCTGGGCCTGGTTCATCCTTTCTCCAGAGGAAAACGGTTTGTGTTGGGGAAATCGTCAGCAGACCAAAGGGTTGAAACCTGACCAAAAACAGGCTGGGGGGAGGGGGGTGTCCTGGGGACCCTGCGCTGCGAGCACACCACGAGCGTCGCCCCAGCTGCTGAGAGCCAGCGTCACGCCTCGCCCTCGGCAAACGGAGTTACCTGGGCCTGGTTCATCCTTTCTCCAGAGGAAAACGGTTTGTGTTGGGGAAATCGTCAGCAGACCAAAGGGTTGAAACCTGACCAAAAACAGGCTGGGGGGAGGGGGGTGTCCTGGGGAGGGGAAACCTCGTAGCCTGATCCTTGTCCGACAAGGCAAGGAGCATTGTCCTTACCTCACACGCTGGGAGGGGGGAGTGTGTGCTGGGGTTGTGCTGGGATTATTTTTTCTCTTGGAAACAGGCTTGGGCAGTGGTGAAATGTGCCGCCTTCCTGATTAATTTGAAACTCAGCTTCTTACACAGAAAGTGCAATGACAGCTGCATGAGTGGCTTTTTATGAATGAGCAAAACAAACCATGTCAAAATGCATTCCGACGGTTAGCAAAACCAGCATTCCGAATGACTCTCCAAAGCGTTCGGTCGCTGAGCAGCGCATTGGAGAGGGCGTGGTCTGGGATGGACGCTCAAGGGGAAAAGGCCACGAGAAGCGATGCTTTTGCAGCAGAAAGCGTTGACTCTGGGGCACGTTGAGTTGACACTTGCTCTGTGCCGAGTCCTGTGCCGGGGTGGCTGCCCCGCGCTGATCTAAGCTGGCTCAGGGACTGCCCCTGAGCCTGGGGAGTGTCCCCGTCCCCAACCACGGTGACGTGGCCACGCAGGATTGTACAGCAGAACAGAACACCTGTGTGGGCAGAGGGAAGTGCAGGCGCCTGGGATTGTGCTCACACGGTGATGGGGGCCGGGGTGGGCTGGGCACAGCAGCAGTAGTCCCACATGGGCTTTTTTTTCCCTTGCCACAGCCTGACAGCTTCCCGAGGAATGTGTCCACACCATGCTCTGGGCAGCTGCTGCCGGCTCCGGGTGACCTCTGGATGCAGCGAGCTGTTGGCCTCACAGCCGTGGAAACTTCTGAGGATCACGTGTGAGAGAGCTGAAAGCCTGGCTAAAACCCACATTTCTTACGTCTGCGCTATCTGCAGGGCCTGGGGCCTGTTCAGAGGAGGAAATTAACTTGGGCTGACCCAACCTGCCCTGATAACGCCCGCTGCCAATAAGCTGCGGCTCAGCTGCTCTGCCGGGGCTACAGCTCGTTCATCCGAGTCCCTGCTCCGGCGTTTTCACAAGCACTGCCACTGACAGGGCCAGGCTGCCATTCCCTGCCTCTCCTTGCAGCACTGGAGCGTGTCCAGAGAAGGGAACGGAGCTGGGGCAGGGTCTGGAGCACAAGTGCTGTGAGGAGCGGCTGAGGGAGCTGGGGGTGTTCAGCCTGGAGAAGAGGAGGCTCAGGGGGACCTGATCGCTCTCTACAACTGCCTGAAAGGAAGGTGCAGAGAGGTGGGGGTTGGTCTCCCAAGTGACAAGTGATAGAACAAGAGGAAATGGCTTCAAGTTGTGCCAGGGGAGGTTTAGATTGGATATTAGGAAAAATTTCTTCCCTGAATGGGCTGTCAGGCATTTGAAGGGGCTGCCCAGGGAAGTGGTGGAGTCATCACACCCAGACATATTTAAAAGACATGTAGATGACCTCATGGTGCTTGGGGACATGGTTTAGTGGTGGACTTGGCAGTGCTGGGTTAATGGTTGGACTCCGTGATCTTAAAGGTCTTTTCCAACCTAAATGATTCTGTGATTCCTCTCCTCCCTCATGTTGTGTTGGCTGTTTCCAGTGTTGCCCAGGCAAGCGCCCCACCAGCCACGGACATCCCCAGCCCTTCATGAAGAAAACACCAGCATAAGCGCTGCGTGGGGAGTGCAGGGCGAGGACACGTTCATCACTGCAACACTGGGCTCCGGGCATTACGGCAGGGAGCTGGAAGGAGACGTAGGAATGAATCACATGGAAACTTCTGCTCTTTTCCTCAGCTCCCCCTGAGCACTGATGATGGTGGCTGGAGGGGGCTGCAGTCCCCGCAGAAGGCTCTGCACCTTGGCCCAGGCCCCCACGTTTGCTCGTGGATGCTCTGCGGAGGCTTTGGCTTCATAAAAAGCCGCTGGGGACGCTGAGAGGTAACCAAGTTTTTGTTGTTCACTACACGCAGTGAGGAGTTAAGGAGGGAAAGGGCTACAGCTGGGGGGTTTGTAGTGACAGGGAGGGAACAAAGTGCACTGGGGCTACAAGTGAAACATGTTAACGAATCACATCAGCAACTAGAAAAAAAATCGTGGCAGAGATTGGAAATAGGTTCCAACATGATACTTTTGCTGTAATTGTGCACAGAGGTGTCTTGATGCAAAACAAACCCATTCAGAAATGGCCTCTTCGCGTTACCATGCAAGTTAACCGGGGGAAAAAAAAAAATCCATCTTATCCACAGCAAGTTTGTTTTTACCCAGCTTGTGCCTCTCAATTACTTTTTAATGGTCTGCATTGAGAAGAAATTCCTGTATGCACACTTGAGAATATGAAAACACCCAAATGATAGCTTATGATTTAGTAGGATTAAAGTATTATGCATGCAGGTGCCGCACGTTTCAGGTTATTAGTAATGCAATCTATTTTTTACGACATTATGGTGTAATTTTCTGTATGAAACTTCAATATGAGTCTTGAGCTGTATCGGAACATAAACTGAAATGTTCCTGACTCTGTCACTTCTCATGGTCTTTACTTTGATTAATAAATGCAACAAGCACTATCACGTTCTTCAGTACGAGGCTACAATCATCCTTCAGGCAAAGCGCGTCCCTCAGCTTCGTGTAACTCTGGGCAGGGCTCGAGGCGGGGCAGCGAAGGGGTTCCAGCCCAAGGGCGCGCACCCCCGAGAGGCTCCGCGGACGTCCCTCTCTGCTCGTCGCAGCCAGCCCGGCCTCGGCACAGCGCGACGTTGGGCCCTTGCAGCCGGGGTGTCACGTGCGGCCAAGGGGGGAGCGGAGACGCGGACTGCTGGCCTGGATGTGGCTT
>NW_010246345.1:0-631 GCF_000690775.1 Eurypyga helias
GCAACAGAGAAAGTTTCAAAATACTTCACACTCGGTTTCCAATGCCACAGACAGCTCGGGCGTTTTCTGACAAGCGTTTATCTCCCCCGACCCGAGACGTATTTCAAAGACATACTGCGCGCAGGGGGATACAGCCGCACACACACATTCTCCTCTGGATTTCCTCCAAACCAGTCACGATAAAAATATTAAAAGATCCTTGAACTATCCCCTTTCTCCTTAAAAAAAAAAAAAAAGTGCTTATTAAAAGGAAAAAAAAAGGCTTTAGGGTAGGTTTAAGCTGTATTTACACTGACTGACTCATCCAATTAAAATTCAGGAGCAGTTTCCTGCAGGATGAAGCTCCCACACACTAGTTTCCATGTGAAATATCTACAAGTAATAGGATATTATCGGAGGTCGTACGTGCCGACACCCCTCTGGGCATCCGGACCCCATCCTCCCCCTCCACGACACCATCGTTACCTGCACCGTTTTCTACCGGGCTTTAACTACACCCCGCTTTTCCGGCCGCTGGCTCGCAGCCCTCCCAAACCGAGCTCCTTCACAAAGAGGGAGCCTCTGGGCTTCCATGTACGCGAGCAGAAATGCGCAGCAGGCGCACGGCGAGGCCGGGACACGTCCGGGCGCG
>NW_010246346.1:0-7168 GCF_000690775.1 Eurypyga helias
CACACAGCCCCCGCCAGCAGCCGCGCGGGGATGAAAGGTCTCTGCCAAATAACGCCTCGTGGCCTGCTACTTCTCTCCAGATACCTGTGCTGAGGAGTGGTAGGCTGAGATCGGGGCTGGATGAAGCCTTGTCTAGAGCTTACTCTTCCTCCAGCTGGAGAGGACAGGCAGAGGGGGAAGTGCCATGGCAACTGGAGGGTCAGGAGTGACACAGAGGCCTCCTGCTAGGCACTGTGGGTGAGATGGCTCCTGTCAGCAGCACGCTTTGTCGGTGAGACGGTGGCTGTGGGCAGCGGGACCTGTGGTGAGATGGCAGCTGTGGGCAGCGGGATCTGTCAGTAAGATGGCAGCTCTGGGCGGTGGGATCTGTCCGCGAGATGGCAGCTGTGGGCAGCGGGATCTGTCAGTAAGATGGCAGCTCTGGGCGGTGGGATCTGTCCGCGAGATGGCAGCTGTGGGCAGCGGGATCTGTCAGTAAGATGGCAGCTCTGGGCGGTGGGATCTGTCCGCGAGATGGCAGCTGTGGGCAGCGGGATCTGTCAGTAAGATGGCAGCTCTGGGCGGTGGGATCTGTCCGCGAGATGGCAGCTGTGGGCAGCGGGATCTGTCAGTAAGATGGCAGCTCTGGGCGGTGGGATCTGTCCGCGAGATGGCAGCTGTGGGCAGCGGGATCTGTCAGTAAGATGGCAGCTCTGGGCGGTGGGATCTGTCCGCGAGATGGCAGCTGTGGGCAGCGGGATCTGTCAGTAAGATGGCAGCTCTGGGCGGTGGGATCTGTCCGCGAGATGGCAGCTGTGGGCAGCGGGATCTGTCCGTGAGATGGCCACTGTGGGCAGTGGGACCTGGTGCTCACAGTGCAGGTCAGTGGGACAGAAGAGGCAGAGGCACACTTTCCCTTCTACCACCCTGCAGTTCCCTCCTTTGCGCTACACCATCTCACCTTCTCTCCTGTCAGCCCTGGCCCACAGCCGCTGATGTAACTCCTTACCTCTGCGTGGTTCCTGTCTTATTGGAGTTTTTTCCCGAGTTGTTTAAGGAACTGCATTGACTTCCTGACAGTTCAAGTGACCCTTTGAGCTTGCTCAAGGGAAATGGCCAACAGGCCCAGGATGGTTCAGACCACCATTTCCGTGGCAAAAAGCTGCTGAGTCAGCTGCATCGGCCAACTGTTCCTGTATGGTCTGCACAGGTCTGGTGGAACATGATCATAAATTCCTCTCCTTAAAAAAAATCCAAACACTTGATGTGGCCATATGACACCAATTGCCTTGTTAGATTGGTAGAGTATGTGTTGATGTAATAGTACTGCAGCAGCTCAGTATATAGAGATACTTAGGCGTTCAATATTAGCACCTGCTGTCTCAGTGATTACTTTTGTCCTATCTACTGGTTTTATCATTAAATGGTTACCAATTTATTATATTTGCATTATTTGTGAACCACATAGATTAAAATTCCCCCCCAAACGTTTCAGTAATGTCTGTGACAAAGTGTTCCTCCCAAGATATAGTCCACAGATTCACAGAGTGATAAGGTTTGGAAGGAACTTCTAGAGGTCATCTAGTCCAACCCCCTGGCCAGGGCAGGATCACCTGGAGTAGATCACACATGACAAGTCCAGGAGCCTTTGGAAAGTCTCCAGGGAAGGAGCCTCCACCACCTCTCTGAGCAGCCTGTTCCAGTGCTCTGTCACCCCCACAGGGAATAAATGTTTCCTCCCATTCAGGTTGAACCTTCTGTTTTCCAGTTGATGGCCATTGCCTCTAGTCCTGTCACTGGACACCACTGAGAAGAGCCTGGCCCCATCTTCCTGACACACACCCTTTAGATATTGATAAGCACTGAAAAGATTCCCTCTCAGCATCCTCTTCTCCGAGCTAAACAGACACAGCTCTCCCAGATAGTCCATGGGATACTATTCCTCCATCTCTGAGACTGACATTATCAGTCGGTATTTTGGCATCATAGGAATACTGCTGTTTCTGACAAGATACCTTTCACACTTATTTGCCACTTTCTTCACATTCAAGCACATTTTTCTTTCAGCTTCTTGAATTAGCATTCTTTTACATGGCAGCTTTTATTCTTTATGAGGTTTCTAGTTTTGTGCAACTCTGTTTTAGCTATTTCCTCCTGAATACTTATTAACCTATAGAAACGTCATATAATGTCTAGTTCACTTGTAGTCAGCCGGACATCTCATGCTTTCCTGGGTTACAGAATCATAGAATCACAGAATGGTTTGGGTTGGAAGGGACCTTAAAGATCATGTAGTTCCAACCCCCCTGCCATGGGCAGGGACACCTTCCACTAGACCAGGTTGCTCAAAGCCTCATCCAGCCTGGCCTTGAACACTTCCAGGGATGGGGCATCCACAGCTTCTCTGGGCAACCTGTTCCAGTGCCTCACCACCTTCTCCATGAAGAACTTTTTCCTGATATCCAATCTAAACCTCCCCACTTTCAATTTAAACCCGTTACCCCTTGTCCTGTCACTACAGGCCCTTGTAAAAAGTCCCCCCCAGCTTCCTTGTAGCCCCTTCAGGTACTGGAAGGCTGCAATAAGGTCTCCCCGGAGCCTTCTCTTCTGCAGGCTGAACAAGCCCAACTCTCTCAGCCTGTCCCCATAGCAGAGGTGCTCCAGCCCCCTGAGCATCTTTGTGGCCTCCTCTGGACTCGCACCAACTGGACATCCCTCTTATGTGGAGGGCTCCAGAGCTGGATGCAGCACTCCAGGTGAGGTCTCACCAGAGCAGAGTAGAGGGGGAGAATCCCCTCCCTCGACCTGCTGGCCACACTTCTCGGTTGGCTTTCTGGGCTGCCAGCGCACACTGACGGCTCATGTCCAGCTTTTCATTTACCAGTACCCCAAGTCCTTCTCCTCAGGGCTGCTCTCTATCCACTCTCCACCCAGCCTGTACTTGTGCTTGGGATTGCCCCAACCCAGGTGCAGGACCTTGCACTTGGCCTTGTTGAACTCCATGAGGTTGGCAGTGGCCCACCTCTCCAGCCTGTCCAGGTCCCTCTGGATGGCATCCCTTCCCTCCAGCGTGTTGACCGCACCACACAGCTGGGTGTTGTCAGCAAATGTGCTGAGGGTGCACTCAATGCCACCGTCAATGTCACTGGTGAAGATGTTTGGGTGATGTACAGGTCCCAACACCGACCCCTGAGGAACGCTGCTCATTACCAGTCTCCACTCAGACACTGAGCCGTTGACCACCACCCCCAGAGTGTGACCATCCAGCCGGGTCTTTACCCATGGAGCGGTCCATCCATCAAATCCATGTCTCTCCAGTTTAGAGACAAGGATGTTGTGTGGGATAGTACTGAAGGCTTTGCACAAGTCCACGGCTATAAGTGTTAATGACATTAGATGTTTGGATTATCTAAGTCCTTTTCCTATTATTTTCCTATTCTAACTTTCACTTTTCTCCTGCGGTCTGCTTTTGGGTATATGCTACTTAATTCTGATTTAATTCAAGTTTCATAGTATTGGAATTCCATCATATTCAATGGAATTGCTGTTTTTCATTATCATACGCACTAGTATCAGACCCTGAGCTCCCTTAAGATGTAGAATATAAACACTAATGGTGTGAGGCCTCCATTGTATATGCTCAGAAATATTCTAGCCATCAGATAGTAGGCCATCATTGCCACCTTATTTCTTGCTGTGTCACAAGAGTCACACCGTCCTCAGACAGAGGTAGTTCTTTTAGTATTTCATTAGGAAGTATTATTCATAATTCCTTCCATTATCCACAGTGTGACAGCGGAGGTTGTTTTTTTGCAATCCAACCTACGTCATTAGAAGAACTATGGATAACTATCTCATTGTTCATAATTTTATAATGGAAGAGGAATCCAAAATCAAAGCATGCCACAATATTTTTCTCAACCTTACACCAAAGTTTAATACGTAAAGTGAAAAAATACCATCTTGCATTCTACCATTTCCTCATTTAAAATACCTGGGCAATGTCTACTCAAAGGATGGGTATGCATTAAGTGTAGGAGATTTGGGTTTTTCAGAAGTATTTTTGTATTTCAATGCAAGTAAAGTGTTCCAGCTGGGATTGAGTACTTGGAGCATGGAATGCATTTTATGTATCTGTAAAGTGATCACCACTCCAGCAACACTGGAAGTAAAGGTACTTCTGTGTTGTTCTGCCTAAAAAATTCCATGGCAGAGTAAATAAATAATAATTGGATACTCTTGGTGCATTTCCAGCAGACACCACACACTGTCGTTGCAGATTCAGGTATCATTCAACAACACAAATCAAAGAGAGTCTGCCTTCAGCAAAAGGTTTCAAGGGACAATGCATTTTAGTTCTCTCACATTTATATATGTATTTCTAGCTGGTCATCTTAAAAGATAGCAAACATAGAAACAAAATAATATAAATTGAGAAAATTCAGTGTAAAAATTAATTTGTCTGTGAATGCAAACTGACAGTTCACAGCTGGGAAACTGTAATACCCCTTTCCACAGAACTTCCATATATAGTGTTAGAGTAAGTAAAGCCATGAGTCAATGTGATATTTTTCCAGTGAATATGAACAGAAAATAGATACTCTCTTTTGTATAATAGTACTTCTTAAAATTGCCTTTTCAGTATGCAATTCAAACACAAATTCATTGCAAGAAATTGGAAGCTTCAGTAATGAATTCTGTGCTTTGTATATGCTTTGTATCTTGTATTAATAGGAGCATTGGTGTCTTTTGCACATTACTACCAAATTTCTTAATGAGAAACAGAAGGAAATGTCTGAGTGATAAGTGACATAAGGAAAAAAATTATGACCTGGTCAGCTGCATATTTGAATGGGCAAATAAATGCTTTTTATTCCTATATGTAGTTTTATAAAATAATAACATAAGTCCATGAGGAGACCATTTCCAGTCTTTTTTGCTTTAAAGTGAGTGCAGAGGAGGATCTTAGAACAATGACCAAACAATGTCTTCCTTTAAGTGGGAGTACAGTAACAATGGAGGTATCTTTCCGTCTTCATGTGAGAATCCATTAGAAAATCTTTAGTCCTAAAAAAAACCAGTTCCTTTTAAGTCTTATGTAAAGCCATCACATATACTTGAGGAAAGTAGGATTCCTGCAAATGTATTTAAAAAAATATAACTCAGAAAACTGAGTTAGAAAATAGCAAATAATTGGCTTCCATTTGATAATTTTGCAGGAATTGAGGCACTGAATTATGTACTCAAAAATGTGGGTCATACGGTAGGCATTAGTTTTAGCTATATTAGTCAAATTCCCCTGGCATTTAACAATGAATTTAAACAGTGCACTATTCTCTTAAGGAAGACTAGTAAATATATAATGATATATGAGGGAATTATGGAAATTCATTGGTAGGGGGAAGGATAACATGACAGGTTTCATTTGTCTGAAGAGACAAAAATGGGACTTTTCAACACGAACAAAATGCTGCTTTGGACATATATAGAGAGTTGTATAGAGTGCGAAGGTGGTTTAAATACATATTTGGATAAAACCCATTTATTACCCCAGTGTGGGTATAGTAGCGAAGCAGGCTGTCAGGGTGCTGTATTTCTATTAGCACACTTCCTAATCCACTTATATTTTGAATTGTGGCTTTGCATTACTTTACATAGAATCCGAATAAAAATATTCTATATTCTTTGTTTGTTTGGTTGGTTTGGTGGTATACATTCAAAGGGATTGCAAGAAGTTAATTTTTTAGTCCAAACTAAAGAATGTTTAATGGATCTACAACTTTGAAGAGACTTGGAAATTTTCAGAAGAATGAGCGCTCACATTTTAGGTTGGATACTGAGAAAAAATCCAGCTATGTTTTGAATTACACTGCATATTCAAACCTCATGCATTTATAGGGGAACGCTTTTGCCATTAATACCTGCTTTATACTAAGAAAATAGTCATGGTTGTGTGAGGTTTACTAGGAAAAAAGCGTTGAGCTCCCCCTACTGTTCCACTGCACACCGATAACTGGAAAACCCGGATTTTGTTCTGTTGAGTAAAATGTCAGTCGGATAAAACAAAAATTTTAACAATAAAGAACAGTTTTTCAGCTGCTGGTAACATGCTAGTAACAGTGGGGAGAACTGGACTATTTAATTTGTTTTCTGAGTATTTCGTATTCTCCGGGGTTTTTTTTGTTTGTTTGGTTTTGGTTTGGGGGTTTTTTATTATTTGTAGTGTAATGTGCATAAGCATGTATACTTTGACATTTAACAGCTTTCTAAGTTCTCTGTGCAAAGACAGGATGTGTGTGTGTCTCTGTGTGCATATGATTAATCTTGTTCCATTTACATGTCTGTGAAGAGACCCCTAGATGCTAAAGAAAAATGTACATCTTCTTACAGTTTCTTTTTGGTATTGGAGTTATTCTAGGAATTAATGACATGTTGGTAATTGTAAATTCTGACGCTCATGGTAATCTCTGGTTTGTGATAAATAATCTGACAGCATAGATGTGCACATGGGTGCCTGAACAATGCTGATGACTGTGTAAGACAGTAATGCTGTTCTCTCTACAGGTGTGCTGTGGGCAGAAGTCGAATCAATTAGACTGGGTTCGACTCAGAACAAAATAGAGTTTATTCCTCCAAAAGGACTGCTTAGCTGTGTCACACAGATAAACAGTCAACAAGAAATTAACATGGGTATATTTTTGTTATTGCAAGATGGAAAATCAGAGAAAGAAAAGAGAAATTTAAATCCTAAGCACTGATAGACACTTCCTTTGCCCCCATGTAAGCCAGTATTTCTCTCCCTATGTGAAGCATTCATACCTTTTTGTCACACATACATGCAAGAGTCAAAAAGACATACAGATAAGAAGTGAAAAGGTGCTGCTGAACTGTGTGCCAGGGAGTGTACACGTTGCAACGGACAGTGCTAACCAGGGACTCTCTCCTCTCTCCTTCACCCGTGTGTTTTTGTCTAGATGCACTCACGTGTAGTCAGACTCCGAGGGGGCGTATTACAGCGTCACCGTGGATTGCTTTGAAGAAACTCTTAATATCATAGAATCATAGAATCATAGAATGGTTAGGGTTGGAAGGGACCTTTAAAGATCACCTAGTTCCAACCCCCCTGCCATGGGCAGGGACACCTTCCACTAGAGCAGGTTGCTCCAAGCCTCATCCAGCCTGGCCTTGG
>NW_010246346.1:7426-30029 GCF_000690775.1 Eurypyga helias
CCATAGCAGAGGTGCTCCAGCCCTCTGATCATCTTCGTGGCCTCCTCTGGACTCGCTCCAAGTGGTCAATATCCTTCTGATATTGAGGGCTCCACAGCTGGACGCAGTACTCCAGGTGGGGTCTCAATATGAGATGTGCTTCCCTAGAAATGCTTACCCACATAAATATTTTCAGTAGTAGCTTGCGCATTCACATAAACAAGAACTATGTGGTTTTGTACATAGATCCTGATAAGCTGTTAGCCTCAGACAGGAGGGCTACAGATAGGACATTTCCTGGGACTTTTTAATTTTCTGGCATTATTTAGATTTTAATTTTAGAAGCCATTAGTCTTAAGTTCAGCAACAGCTTCTTGGTTCCCCTGGCTGCCTGCCCCGCTTCTGTTTTGTCAGTTTATTACCAAAGTAATTACCAGTCTCAATAGTCAAAGGAGATTTTATGGGTGGAGGCAGAGGTCTGTTGCGTTTCAGCATAGTTAGAAGCCCAGTCTACAAGTCAAACATAGAATAATTAATCATAGAATGGTTTGGGTTGGAAGGGACCTTAAAGACTATCTAGTTCCAACCCCGCTGCCATGGGCAGGGACACCTTCCACTAGACCAGGTTGCTCAAAGCCACATCCAGCCTGGCCTTGAAGACAGCCAGGGATGGGGCATCCACAGCTTCTCTGGGCAACCTGTCCTAGTGCCTCACCACCCTCTCCATGAAGAACTTCTTCCTGATGTCTAATCTAAACCTCCCTGCTTTCAATTTAAACCTGTTACCCCTTGTCCTGTCACTACAGGACCTTGTAAAAAGTCCCCCCCAGCTTCCTTGTAGCCCCTTCAGGTACTGCTATAAGTTTCGCCGGAGCCTTCTCTTCTCCAGGCTAAACAAGCCCAACTCTCTCAGCCTGTCCCCATAGCAGAGGTGCTCCAGCCCTCTGAGCATCTTCGTGGCCTCCTCTGGACTCGCTCCAACTGGTCTAAATCCTTCTGATGTTGGGGGGTCCACAGCTGGACACAGCACTCCAAGTAGGGTCTCACAAGAGCAGAGGGAGAGAATCCCCTCCCTTGACCTGCTGGCCACACTTCTCCTGATACAGCTATTTGATACAATATTATTTCAACATAATGTTGAAATAAAGAAAAGTTAACCAGTGATTTACTGCTGGAGAGTCAAATGCATTCTCTTTGGTTGAAATGCAGCACGCTGGAAGGTTGTCATGCCGCTGTTTGTACGACAAGCCATTGAAACTGAGGACCCGTAAGGTGTACATGGCAACAGACACATGAACACTCAGCAGAAGGTAGCTGATGACTTTATGATAGTGATACTGTTGTTTCTACATGTACTGTGGATTAAAAGACAACCAGAATGAGCCTTTAAGGTTCGGTTCAGGGTAAGATACAGCTTATTCCTCCAAAAGCTCTAGGAGGGAGGTGAGGCAGATGTGTGTGAAGATGTTGGCTTAGCATATCCACAAAATGTTACATGAATCCGTCTTTTCCTATGTATAAAACCTTACTTTCTTTTCTTTGTTGTTTGGTGACTAAAGCTAAACTTTGCAAGTATTTATTGAGGGCTCTTTTTTAACCTAGAATGCATATAAGCATCTAAAACTGGTGAAAGAGAAGTATATCCTGTGGATATACTGAATAACAGAATTTGGCTCTTCATGTAGTTTCCTGCACAATGTACCAAGAAGGAGTGTTTTTCACGGGAAAAATATCCCTTAGGAGCCTGGAAATCTAAATGCATCACATCAGTGGCCTTTAATGTTCCCTTTTTAAGGCTTAGTTCACAAGTGCATTGCACACCATTTGTGTTGTAGTTTTTCAGTTTGCTTGGATAAAGCTTAAGGCGTACTGTAGGAATGAATTCAGTGCCCATAAGAAACATCATACTTCATTTCTTTGCATAGAAATGGCAGTGTCGCTATTATCCTGTTTCAGGTAATTATAAATGGCACCCCTCCCCCTTCACTCTCTGATGTTCTTGAGTCAAAAATGTATTCTATTTTTAATGACCTCAAATGAACTGGCACATGGAAAAAGGGCCTAAGCATGAGCAAAAATTATCCCAAATGTGTTCTGGCATGCGTACCAATACCAGTTCAAGAATTTATGCATCACAACTGGGCTTTGGGGTGTGGTTTTTTGTTAGAAGTAACTGAACAATGGGTGGAGAAAACAGAAACATGTCACCTTACCAAAATAACATGCAACTTGAATTTAAGTTTAGAATCTTTGAAGGGAGAAAAATCCCTGCTATAGCACTGCATAGCACTTTTCTGTTAAGACACTGCCTACTTCTATTCAATTTTGTTTTGCAAAGTTCTTGTCTGCTTACCTTTTTATTAATTGAACACTTATTGGGTAAAGACAGGAATTAATACAGGTGGTAGTGAAGTTGTGGTGTCAGCTTTTTTTGTCTTTAAGCTGCTGTAAAGATGACCATGGTATGTATTAGCTTCACTGAACCAACTGCTGACAACTTTATTTGACCTCTGTTAAGCCCTATCTTACATCGTCTTTAAAAAAGCAGTATAATCTGCAGCATGCTCAAACTTAGAATCTAAGTCCAAAACTTACCTTTTTTCAACTACACATATCAGATGTTCTAAAGAAAGGTATTATCTCTTCGCACAGACTTTGTCTCTGCAGATGCAAAGAATATAACCTGTAAGTTGTGTCATTGTTCCTTCTCTTCCAGCAACAGTAGCTTCTGAGAAAACTATCAGTTCTAGTATGCAGTGAAATAACAAGTTTAGTGTCAGTTTTTTGAATCCAAAACATCACTATTGCCGTTAGAAGTTATTTATGAAATATAAAACCAAATGAAACAAACCCAAATATTTTATAACATGCTATCAGTGACATTTAGTTTTCTTTGGTGTTTTTTTTTTAAATTTCATAAATAAATGTGCCCTCCCGTGTGTTAAGTAAGTGGTGTACAAAGATTAGTAGATGAACAGCATCCAGGAAAAAAAAAATGTTTGGTGTATATTTCAAAGGGAAAATCCTGATGTCAGAACTTTTATTCTTTATTTTTCATTTTTTACTTAATACCAGACACGTAGTCAGACCCAACTGAGTCTTTTTGTAAAATGTCGTACATTGTTTCCCTTGCATAAATAACAACTTTAACTAAATAAATCATTTAATGGTTAGATCCTAAATGTAATCAAATAAGGACTTAGAGGGATGAATGATTGGCACTCTACCTATGTCTTTGATGACAGCTGAAAAAGTTATGGTGACAAATGGCAGAGGAAGGTTACTCATGTGTCTGTCCTGATGTGAATGAGCATAGACATTGTCTTTTGGACCAAATTTGCATGAATAAAAATTCAGTAGTCATTGAATAAGAAGAGCGGCATTTAGTATTTGAACATAAAATATTAAAAAATTTTAATTGCCGTGACCTAAACTCACAGTTTTCTGGGTTTTTGGGGGCTTTTTGTTTGGTTTTGGTTTTGTTTTTTTTTTTTTTTTCTCTGAAAGACTAGTTATCAACACGTTCTAGGAACATGTCATAATCCTAAGCTCAGATTCAGCTAAATTTTCCATGTGACTAGGCATATTTGGCTTCCTAGAAAATTCTTTCAGAATCTGAGCTCCAAACAGATACATTTGTCACAGGTCAACATCGAATGAAATGAAAATCCTTGTTGATACAATTCAAATACTGCCAGAGGTTCTGGAGATAAAGAAATAATTAAACTGCCCATTTAGACATTTAACATAATTACGCAGTATTACCGGAAGTTGCAAAGATAAAACCCAGAAGATTAGAAATGAGTCAGGGACTTCCCTTTATAATGTGTGAGATCACTTTTGTGGTGGGCTATAAAGGTGGAGAGATCTACTCACTCTTTGCATCTAACCCAATAATGAAAAAGTAATTATTTTTCAAGCAGAGAGTCAGAGATAGAAAACATTTTGTGCAATTAAGAGATTTTTTAAAAGGTTGCAAGATCTTCCTCTTATTTGAGGTGACAAATGCTGGTGTGCTCATTGTGAGTTCAATATTTTTTCATCTTAAAACAGAATAAATTTCCATCAGTCCTTAGTTCTCTGAAAATAATCTCAGTGTTGGGACTGAAATTTGTGGATCACCAAATTAGTACATATTGGTGCATTTGTACAAGTGATTGATTTAATTTACTTTCCAGATAGCTTTTGGTAAAGCATAATTTATAATTTTCTCAGAGAAGTGATTGGGGAACTCCCACATCATGCAATTTCTAATAAATTGGCTATTCGCAAATTGACTTTTTGAGGTCTTTAGCATTATCGTCATGGTAAGAAACAAAGGATAGTCTAGGAATTAGAAGTCTGAGCTACATGCTCATTCACATTATAAATACATTTCACTGAATCTAACTTTTTAAGCTCATAATGGCCAGATATGTTTATAATGTAATTTCTAAGTTGAAGATCATCATCAGCACTCATGATCAAAGCATTTTCGTCTGTTTATTTGTCTTTGTCAAATAAGACTTAATTTTTCTAGAAAAAAAACCACGTTAGCCTATCTTTGCACATAGACTGAGATTTATCTGGGGTTCTGTGCTTTCGTTATTTTGACAGCTGCAAAATACTGATGTGCTGGTTATCTCAAGAGTTATTGTTGTACCCATCCTCATAAAGTTTCTGCTAGAATCTTCATAGGTGACCTTAAGGTGCTAGTGTTGCAAACAGAAAAAATTAGGTAAAATTCTCTAGTATAGCATATATATTGTACTTTTGCTTAAGTTTCTCTGTGGAGTTCAGAATTATTCTAACGAAATCACCTTCCTTTCATACTATTCTGACTTCCAAAATATAGTTCAGCAAATCCCTGTTTCTTTGACCTCGTAACACTATCTGTCCTGCACTGGGATGGGGGTTGAGCCGAGACCAAGCTGGTGCAGGGATCTTTCTGGATCTCAGTAAGGAAGGCCCAACAACAAGTGGCATAGTCGTAGTAAGATAACCCAGCAACAAGTGGCATAGTAAGATAACTGCTTCAGAAAGACAGCAGTTATCTGTCAGAACCGTCCGACAGTTCATGCAGCATTGGATGGGGCACTGATAAATTTTCCCGTGGCATGCTGTGCACAGCAGATCCTGTCCATGAAGAGAAACTCCCTCTTTTGGTCATTGAAGCAATATATCATTTTCTTGCAAGGAAACAACTCTTTCTAAATGATTTTCCCACAGGAACTCCTTGCCTCACTGTTAGGTAAGTGCAAGGCCACGCAGGAGGTGTGATCGTGGTGCTGAGCAGGAGCTGCCCACAGACTCCTCCAGCACCATGCGTGGGCTGGGTCCGTCCTGCAGCTGAGGGAAACATGTGGCATGGCACGGCACAGCACAGCACGGCACGGCATGGCACTGCGCAGCACGGCACAGCCCAGGGATGTGCTGGCCGTGAAGCACCTGCCCGGTTTAGTTGCAGTGTCAGTCCTGGTCAGGATCAATACATTCCCCCTGTTGGTCCACATACAGTTTACCTTTCCTAAATATATGTTATAATTTACAGATTATATTAATAACATATGGCCTTCTGAAGTACAAGTTACACTAGAGCAGACATGGCCTGTTCAAGGTCACCAGCTCCCCAAGTTTAATGCCTTCCACAGGGCTCCCAATACAGCATCTCGCACTGTCTTCAGAGTGATCATGTTGCTCATTTAGGCATTTGTGATCATTAATCAAAAAAATAAACCAGCTAAATCAAAATGGTTGATTTTTGCTCCCACTTTGTGGTCTCATTAAGATTTATAAGACATTTGTTTTTAACCTCAGATAATTCACAATTTTTCTGTCCCCTGTATTACATAAAGTACAATTTAATTGCAGTTCATTCCATTTTCCTGCTGCTGAAGTACCCAGTTAATCTTCTTCTTCTACCTTTACAATTGCTATCCCTCTGTCTCTTCCTTTTATGAATGGAAAAAACCAGCTCCGCCAGCTCTGCAAAAGCTTTATCAAGTCCTTCCTTGAGGCTTACACCTGAAATAATACTTAAACAGCTGACCATGCTGAGAACAGCTAGTTCTAGCAGTGACCTGATAGTACTGTTTGTTACTAGAATTCTGTATTATAAATTGTAGACCTCAGTTTCTACCGTTTGCTTAATCGTGGTTACTTTCCATTTTTGTCTCCATTGTCCCATTTGGCCACTTTGTTCGTGCTACATCTTTTCATGTGTCAGTACCAGATCTGCTATGTAATGCATGTGGATAGACAGCAAGCAAAAGATTAGGAACGTGTTTTCTTTCTTTTGTAATTCTATTTAGTGTTTAGAACACCGGGGGTCCAGTCCTAACGTACAGTATTTCTATGAGAAATGCATATGGGAAGCCTTCTGTGCTCTTTCAACAATACGAGGGTACATTTCATTCCTTCTGCCGTGGCAAAGCCCTCTCAATATTCATGTATTCCACATCGACAGGAGTAGAACTGATGTCAGAGAAAACTTCAGCCATGCTGCAGATAAGGACAGAGTAACTCATTTAGCAGTTACATGCATCCCATTAGTGAAACCACCATCAACTGACAGCTCCCTTATTACTAAGCAAAGGTGACTTGTTTCTTTCAGGACATTGTTTCCTTGGTCAGCATTTGGGAGCTGTTCTGCTTCTGGCTGGTTTTGGATTTCCTTTTAGCACCTACCACCCCCACGACCTCTAACAAGCTCTCTCCTTCGAAGAAGCACAGTAGACACATTCTGTGTAATATTCTCCATGATGACCCATTTTAAAAAACATTTCTAGAGACTTAATTTGTTATTCAAGGTTTACAACACAGATCATAGAAATGGGTTTACTTTTACACACAGACCTTTGTGGTCACATGCCACCAGATCGATTTTTTATGAACTTTGACTAGCCATTGTGATACTTAGATGTAAAATTTGCTTAGATGGAAAATTCAGCAAAATTACAGAGGTATTCAAGTGTGCTCACTGACCTTCTGATTAAAGCCTCACAGAGACTTATAGAGGTTTCATTTCATGAGACAACATTTGGAATCAAGGTTTACCGTTGCAATAGAAACATTCTTTTATTTATATCCTATCTGTGTTAGTTTCATATTTCAGAGGTTCAGAAATGTTTGTAACATGTTCTCTACCCCAAAAAAGCAGCTTTGAACTGATAAACTACAGTAATGCAAGCCATTAAAGTGAATGCGTTTTTTCTCCCATTAAGAGCACAATCTAATCAATGTCTCTTCAGAAATTCCAACTCTCTACTCCTTAAGTAGCAATAAATAATGAATAGCAGTACAAACTTGTTTTTAAATATTAATACGTAAACATGTGAGGAGTTCAATATTAAAAAATCGTATTTTATTGCATATGATGCAGCAACAGGCTTCTATCCTTAATATCACTGGGGTTTTTTGTGTCTCTTCTTCATAAAAATAGGAAGTATCAGCTATGAGGTGAAAATGGCAGATCACTTGGCAGTAGATTCCACTTTGCTCAAACAGATTTACATACATGAATAAAAGTGAAATGATTTTCTAAGAGTTTTACTAAATAAGTACAGGCTGCTAATCTTAAAGCCAAATTAAAAGGCCTTGTCTTGTCTTCCTAACAGTTCGTCTCATGTACAGATCTTGGAGAACTGAAACACCTGACTGCTGGTCTTAAAGTTAGCTGCACTACAGGGAAAAAAAAAAAAAAAAGGTCTGCATATAGAAAATGCCAGCCAGGTAGTTAAAAAGCAGTCAGTCAAGCTTCATCTGAAAATACTTTTCTTCCTTATGATAAATCTGAATGTAAAGAAACAGAGGTAGTGATGTGTCACAGGAGAAGAGTCAGAGATCACTCAGACAGATCTGATCTAGTGGTTAGTTTATTGACTTATGATCAGTACATTTAGGTATGTAAAATATTTAATAAGTACAGATGGATTGGTGGTCAATACTATTTACAACAATTAAAGTTAGTATGGAATACAAAGATTATCATGTAAGCTTATTACATGATTCTTAAGTGTTACATGTGTGCAAAAAAGTCACATACCAACCCATTGATACCTGGTGTCAGGTAAGGGATGTCTCAGCCTCGAGGGGTAAGTTTGAGAGCTCACGGGGAGACCACCACCATGCAGCCAGCTGCTATGGAGGGAGACCTCAGCCGGCCCTGATGGCTGCAGATGTTTCTAGTGTGAACTGGTTGATTTGTAGTCATATTTTATGCTGTGTTCATGCAGTTTTGGCTGCTTATCAGCCCAGTCTCCAGCAAAACTGGGGTTTTTTTTCAAGTTTGGTGCTGTGATCTCACTGATAGCCTCACACAATAAGACTAACTTTGATTAGGCCTGCTTGCTGAGCATCTGCCTCGACCAAAGTTCAGTTAGCTCAAACAGGAGGAGTGCATCCATCACACGATGTAGAGTTGGGTTATTTTCCAGGATCATGACTCCCTGAATCACAGTGTAGTCTCCTGTTGCTGTTGTGGATTCCCCTTTCATAAATACATAGAGCTCCAATTCCTAAGAAATCATTTTTGCCTCCAGTGCTGTAAGTGGATTCCAGTATCTGGCTACATGAATGGATGAGAGCTTCCTTGGAGGCTCCAGCCTAAATATGTTTGTTCATGGGCTGCTTATTTGTAATGTAGGGGATACAGGGATCCATCATGACCCTCTGCTCCAGATCCCTGACTAGAACCCTCTTTCAGAACTATTTCTAAGGTACTTTCTCATAACTTTTGATTTGTATTTGTTTTCTTCTAACATATTTTCTCACTTGAAAGATGGTTATTTGGATCAATGGAATTAGCTGTCCAATACTGGACAACTATTGTCTAAATCCCCAATTCTGAAGCTTTCCGTTGTTCAGGAAAATGTGAAGACACTGATTTCAATAGCGCTTGCATTCTTTTTTTTTTTGATAGTACAGGAAGACATTCTTTTTTATAGTAAATCACAGTATCAGCATCAAAATTAGTAACAACTTTGATCAATTCGAGTCAAAAAAAAAGAGTATCTCCCACTACCAGACCATAGGAGGAAAACAACTGTCGAAGTTACTATCACCTGCCTGAAAGATAAGCATCATCCTGCACGTTAAAACTGTTGATTTTCCACAAAATTAAATGCTAGTCTCTCAGTGAACTCGACTAGTAAAATCTAAAGTTAGAAAGAAAATCTAACAGTAAAGAAAGACTGAACTGTAATGGAAAACTATTATTATATTGAGCAAATATGGTTCCGAATAGGCATGCTTTTTCTTGGGTTTCCTGAGCAGTTTTTTGAAACATGTCAGATGAAAGCACTTGATCTTGGGTCAGTGAGCATCACAAGCAATCTTCACAAAGACATCCTGCTGTGACAGTGGAAGAGACCGTGTTAGTTACATAATCAGGACAAGAGCCACCTCACTTGTTTTTCAGGTGCTTTGATTCATTCTTGCCTTGATACTGCTTCCCACTCTTCTCAGGATCACCTGCTGCCTCTCCATGCAGCTTCCCAGCTTTATTTTCTGTATTTATTTTTTTAAATTAAACCATCACTTGAGAAACATCTGTCTTCTATTTAGTACTTGGTGCAGGATATTCTCCTCATCTTGTACTCTTTGGGGCATGCACTGAGCCATCAGCAATACCAGCTCTTGTAACTAACTGTGATGGCAACGGTATGTACCTCGTTGTCAAGAGCACTGTATATAAAAAATCGGGCTGTTTCTGCTATGTACTTTGTATATTGTTCATAGATTGCATTTCTGTGTTCGCTTTGCTGTTCTGACCTGGCTAGAAATGCAGTGGGCAGTAGTTGCTTTCTCAATTAGCCTGTTCCTTTCAGAGAGAATTCCATTATCGTTACCAATTGTTGTATGTTGTCTCCAGGAACACTGTTCCAGCAGATAGCCATCGCCTCTGTTATTCAGATGACAATGGGTAGCTTTAAAAATACATAGCGAGTGAAAAAAACCCCATTTTTTAATTTGTGCTTAGTTTTCAGAAATCCTAAAAACCTTTCAAGATTGTGAAGCATGTGGGCCTTACATTATCCCGATAATCATATGTATAAATTCCCCCTTCTGTGTGCCACTTCTCTGCTTGAGGCAGACGCGGTACGTGGGGCGTAGGGCCCAGGCGCTGGCAGTGGAGGGGCTGCAGGGTGGTCCCTGTGAGGAGGGACGGCAGCTGCCCCTTGCTGGACACAGCCAGTTCCAGCTGGCCTCAGCCACTTCACCACAGGGCACTGCTGGGCCCGGGAGCCACGATGTGGTGCCTCTGGGAAAGCCTGTTTAGGAAAGGGTAATAAACACTGCATGGCAGCTGTGAGAGAGGGGAGTGAGAAACACATGGGAGAACCAGCCCAGGCAGCCCCCCAGGTCAGTGGAAAGGAGGGGGAGGACATGCTCCAGGTGCTGGAGCAGATTCCCTGGCAGCCCTTGGTGCAGCCCACGGTGAGGCCGGCTGAGCCCTGCAGCCATGGAGGGTCACAGGGAGCACCTGCAGCCCATGGAGGACCCCATGCGAGAGAAAGGGGACATGCCTCTGGAGTGCCCAGCCTGGGGCAGTCTGTTCAAAGGACTGAAGATGGTGGGAAGGACCCACTCTAGAATGGTTTGTGAAGGACTGTCTCCCACATGAGGGGCCCCCACACTGGAGCAGAGTAATAGCATGTTACAGTTATGGACTGACCACAACCCCCATTCTCCTCCCGCCCTGTGCTGCTCGGTGGGCGGAGGTGGAGGAGTTGGGAGTGAAGTTGAGCCTGGGAAGAAAGGGGAGTGAGTAGGTAAGTGTCTTTGATTCTCATCATCATATTCAGTTTTTAAATAGCAGAAAATGAATCTTCTCCAAGTTGAGTCTGTTTTGCCCATGATGGTAAGTGGTAAGTGATCACCATGCCTTTATCTCAGTCTATGAGCCTTCCCATCTTACTTTGTTTTCCCTTGTCCTGTTGAGTAGTGGAAGAGAGCAGGGTGGGTGTCCGGCAGCCAGCCAAGGTCAACCCACCACTTAGAGCATAGGCGTTAGACCACATGCCACAGTATAACTCAAGTCTTTATTAGACTTTTTAGGTGATAATGTAAAATGAACAGGCACTATATGCAACAACTAAGAAATTAAAATAATGGCTAAAAATTCCTGCATTCCTATGTCATTACACCTTCAAACAGCATCAGAAACAGTGTCAGCATGGTTTGTATCTACAGTGTTCCTTGTGAGCAGGGATCTCAATTTGCTGACTGCAGTTGGAGCTCAATAATGTAAACAAAGTGATTATTAATAAAGTAATATAAAAGACACTAAAGTGTATATTTGCATACAGTGAATTTATATTCAGCAGTTAATTTATGTTGGAGAACACGCGGAAACACCATTCCTGTTCAATTATTTTCTCTTCTACTACAGTGATTTATTTATGACTTCTCCAGAGAAAATCAAATAGGGCATTAGAGCTGCAAGCAGGAGAAATGGGCGTGAAATGATGTTCAGGAGAACACTGGAAAAAACTGAGAGAAAATGAACAACTTACTTCCAGACTGAGACATTATTGGCAGTGAAATCCAGGGAAAAAGAATTATTTACTTGATGAAAAATATTTTGTATATGCAATTTTTAGGTACCATCAAACAGATACCAGCTCATAACTAGGACAGTATATTCTATACTCCTACACTTCTATACTCCTAGACTTATATTTCCATACTCCCACTCCCTCACTCTACCCCCTCCTACTTAAATATGCACTGTGATGATGGATTTTCTCCTTTAACATTTTTCAAACAATAAGCCTAGCATTGGCTGGCTGACAGATTACATCTTTTTCTGAGTCAGACAGATGTTACTGTGACTTTGTATGTCACTTTTGTGAAATGTGTTTGTCCTTGGCTACAATTCTGAAAAATATTACTGTTTTGGGAAAATGGGATGTTTTTCTTAGTGTTTTCTAAATGCCACCAACCATGCATACACTACAGTTAATCGCTGAATTCCCTGTCTTCCAATTTCCTGTACGAGTATCATCATCTTGAGAAAGTTCAAAAAGTATTGCAGAATCCTTAGTCAGTCATGTGAGGTTTTTTAGTGTAACAGATGAAGCCTCCTTATCTATTTTGTGTTCATTTTTAAAATTTGGATTGTATAGAATACACGTGAAGTACCAAAAATCATAGAATCACAGGATGGTTTGGGTTGGAAGGGACCTTAAAGACCATCTAGTTCCATCCCCCCTGCCATGGGCAGGGACACCTTCCACTAGACCAGGTTGCTCAAAGCCTCGTCCAGCCTGGCCTTGAACCCTTCCAGGGATGGGGCATCCACAGCTTCTCTGGGCAACCTGTTCCAGTGCCTCACCACCCTCTCCATGAAGAACTTCTTCCTGATATCTAATCTAAACCTCCCTGCTTTCGATTTAAACCTGTTACCCCTTGTCCAGTCACTACAGGCCCTTGTAAAAAGTCCCCCCCAGCTTCCTTGTAGCCCCTTCAGGTACTGGAAGGTGCTATAAGGTCTCCCCGGAGCCTTCTCTTCTCCAGGCTGAACAAGCCCAATTCTCACAGCCTGTCCCCATAGCAGAGGTGCTCCAGCCCTCTGAGCATCTTCGTGGCCTCCTCTGGACTTGATCCAACAGGTCCAGCTTTTAATAATACTAGGGGGTTTTTTAATAATACCAGCTTTCTTTTAATACTAACAGCTTTTGTTTCTGGAAGACTTCAGTCCTCCAAGACTCTTGAACAATAATAATATCAAAATTCCTTCTTAACTTCCTACTTCATCCCAGCTGCTTCATCTGGCCAAGTGAATCCAAAACTCTGTTGTTTCAGGCTCTTCTAAATGGTTAGATCTATTAGATGGATGTCCTAAGTACTGCGGTGTGAACTCTAAGGTAGTATCCAGCATATCAGAGATTCATGGTAACTAAAAGCAAGGTAAATCTTCCCTGGCGGAGAAGTAATAACAGGAGAATTGATTTATATATGAAAAAAACCTGAATCTATATTATATTAAAAAGCTTTTCTGTTGTCATTTTGGGTTTTTTTGGGGGGGTTTTTTGTTTTCTTTTTTTTTCTTCTGCAAAATGAGTACTGCTGAACTCACAGAAATGGCTTTCCTTGAAGTGTAGGACAAAGATAAAGGCTACCACAGAGGTATTTCCTGCTTTAAAATCAGTACTCATGTGGTTTTATTATTTTTGACTGATGAAGCATAGGAAAGTTCAGCACCGAAAACTCAGAATGAGAGATAGACTAACCACACAATTAAATGCTTGCAACCCAGGAGGGAGTTCTGGGAGTTCTCAGTGATGCCTCTGAAATCATCGGCCCACTGTGCTTTAGCAGCTGCAAATACAACAGGATATTGGCAGTCACCAAAAGAGGGCTGAAAACAGGTCAGGGGTATCTCCCTTTGGTCTAAACCTCACTCATTCCATGGGTTGTGGGTACCATGTCCAGGCCTGTTGTGCACATCTCAGGAAGTATTTGGTGGAGTTCAGGAAAGTGCAGAAAAAGGCAACTAAGAAGAGCCATGGTGGAACAGCCGCTTTGCAAGAACAAATTAGAAGGACCAGGACTCCAGTTTGGAGAAGATATGCATGACTGAGGGTATGATGATGGTTTACAAAATCATGGAGGTGGTTGCCCAGGGGTATACAGAACTGTTACATGCTAAATCCCACATTTGCAGAATGAAGGGGCATTTTATGAAACAACCTGGAGATTTGATGTGAAAAAAGTGCTTACTTAGCAGGTTTTAAACATGTGGAACTTACTGCCCAGAAGCTTGTAGAGGCAAACAAAATCAGCAACCTCGAAAAATGGATTACACAAAGTACTGGGCAACAGGTCAATTATGGACAGTAAAAAGGATAAGGTGTAAATATCTCAGTCATAGTTTAAGTGCACTCTCTTTTTAGTAAAGGCAAAAAATGAATTAAAACATCACAGTTTTCAAACTAATTTAGACAAATGCCACAGATCATTACACAACAAACAAATAACATTTTCTAAAATTGCTAATTTTGTGTTATCATCCTTAAATTTGTCACTTTTTTCTTCAAAATACTCTCTTACACCGCATAATCATTGATCACTTCCAATTCAGCTGAACTGTTTACAAGAAGCTCTTTGCAAGGGTAATGTAAAAATAAACAAACAACAAAAGAAAATAACACAAATCACCCACTAAACCAATATAACTTTTAGTGTATGGGAGTTTGTGATAGTGTACTGTTACCAAAATAGATCATAACCCAGATTTCACATTGGGTTGTCTCCCAAAAAGATCCTGATCTAAAGCTTCAAATACACATTTCCCAGAACTATAGAATTTAGATGCAAATGTAGATGGATATAGAATCATAGAATGGTTTGGTTGGGAAGGGACCTTAAAGATCACCTAGTTCCAACGCCCCTGCCATGGGCAGGGACACCTTCCACTAGACCAGGTTGCTCAAAGCCTCATCCAGCCTGGCCTTGAACACTTCCAGGGATGGAGCATCCACAGCTTCTCTGGGCAACCTGTTCCAGTGCCTCACCACCCTCTCCATGAAGAACTTCTTCCTGATATCCAATCTAAACCTCCCCACTTTCAATTTAAACCCGTTACCCCTTCTCCTGTCACTACAGGCCCTTGTAAAATATCCTCCTCCAGCCTTCTTCTCAGCCCTTTCATTTACTGAAAGGCTGCTGTAAGGTCTCCCCAGAGCCTTCTGTACTCTAGGTTAAAAATCTGGAAAATTGAGCAAAAACTTACTAAGAATAAATTTTAGTTCATCTTGGGGAAATTATAAATTATCTAGTGGAATATGTAGGTAATACTACCTCAGTACAGAATATTGAGGTATTTTTCTTTCTAACTGTTTACTGATGTTTCAGAAGACTGGGCAATGTTCTCTAAAGAAGTTATGAATTTCTATGTTTTTTCCCAAAATTTTAATGAACATAATTTGCAGGAAAATGTTGCAAAAATAAATGTATCATCCTTCAAACCTTACTTCACGTTGAAAACAGGAATAAATTTGTCCAAATACATTTATTTGGAACTTTTTTGAAAGGAACTTGAATCTAGAAGTATATAATTTTCTGTCGATTACCCTGATAGAAGATCTTTCAAATTTAAAGGCACAAGAAGTACATAAGTATGTAAAAAATCTGAGTCTGAGCAATCTTCGTTTAATGTCACATGGGGACTTGCTATTAACAGAAAATAAGAATTCATTATATATTGAGTAAAATGTCAGAAGTGATTAAACTAGTTATGATGGAAAGCGGAACAAAGAAATACATTTATTATTGTAATTATGCACTAAATATTTGATGAATTAATTTCATTTAATTGACTTAATACAATGCAATTTAGCTCTTTTATCATGTATAGCTAAGTGGAGGTCTGGTAATCAATGCTGTGTAAGAACCGCATTTTGCTTCATCCTGTGCTGTTACCTGCCTCTGCCTGACCTTCAGGAGAAGGTTCACAGGCACTCAGAGGATAGAGCTGGCTGTTCAGCAGCGGTACGAGGTGCAGTAGCTACCTGGGCGTCTTAGTTCCCATCTATTCCTCTTGGGAGATATTTTATCTGGAAAATCCTGCATTATTCGGGCATTAGGATTCCCTTGCCACATCATCTTATGCATTAATATTACAAAGCTGGAATGAGGATAGACGATCTTTCTCCTTTCAACGATTTAATTTATGCGATTGATTTTGTTGTAACGCATACATTTCATCAGCAGATAGAAAGTTTATCTGAAAGCTACACTAATGAAAACCCATGCTTTCAATCCTTTCTCAGCACTGGTATTCAGAATTGCTATATATTTCAAAATTAGTATATAGTAATTACTATTGTTACTGTAACTTACTCTGGCAGTTTGTGCAGGTCCCTGTAGTGAATCGAAGCAGCAGGACTAACTGTGCATTGAAGCCTAGGAAATGGTTCCCAAGCTAGGAGAAAAATTAAGGTCAAGAACAGTTAGCTAGAAGTGGATTATTTTCTTATACATTCATTATAAATTAATAAATTTTACCTACTTATCAGTTTCAGCAGAAAAAAAAGACGTTATTTCACATACATTATTTTACTTATTTAATTTCTGTCCTTACATATACATCTGTATATAATTTTACATTTTATCCTATATACATTATGATATGTATAGTATGCATGATCTCTTATTTAATATACTATATGTATCAACACACAGTAAATTATTGAAGTACTGAGGCCTGAGCAGCAGGCCTCGAATCAAAGGTGACTTCTGAGTGAACCTCCTGACCAGCATCATGTCAGCATGAAACATGACTGTGAGGATATCCGCTGATCATTAGTGAAATAGGCATGAACATTACTGCATGATTATTGTATTGATTAATGTATGATTATTAGCGAAAGATGTAGCTTAGATAAAACAAAATCATCAGTGAGGATGAAATGTCATGAGTATGTATTCTTGCTGTCAACTTTCCTTGTTCAGAGGCAGACCACCAAGGCCATGCAGCCACATGTCCGGCCTTGTTTGGAAATATGTGGTCGAAGCCAAACAGATAAAGATACTCCCTTGATTTCTCCCTAGGCCCTGTCCAGGCTGTGGGAGAAATCTAAGAGCAGGGTGAAGTGAAGCCAATCTACCAGATGTTTCCGTACCTTCTTGTATAAACTGTATAAAAGCAGGACTCTTTCACAGCGAAGTCTCACTGTGAGAGAAGCCTCACCCAGGAGTGAACACACCACGAAGGACTTCCCAATTGCTGGGACAGGTTCTCCAGAACCTTCCTGTAACGGGCCTCCCCAGCAGCTGTACGGATCTGACTGACAGTAAACTATTAGGGCAATTGGTGATGTATTCTTTCTTAATCACTACTGCTAACTCTATGTAGCAATGATTAGGTGCGTTACCTTGGTGTGTTTTATTCTTGCTGTATTATTTCACTCATTCTTCTACTGCTTTACACGTAAGTAAAAGATAAGCCTACTTCTTTAACTTGGTGTCTGTGTCCTTTCTGTTGACCCCGTCTATTGGGAAAACAAAGACATCGCTATTTTTGTTCATAATTTCTTTTTATATCCTTCATGGTCATTGTTTAGTGATTTCCTAACTTTGGGACATTTATTTTTCTGGATGATTTTCTCATTGTAGCTTCTTGTTAAAGTTATAATGATATATGACTTTCAGAATTGATCTTAGATAGTTTTTAGCTATCTTTTTAGCACATCTTTTGGGGGAATAATGATTTATTCACAAAGGCTTTTGTACCTGTAGGGTTGATTTGGTTAAACGGCAATTTTGAAAAATAGAAAATTAAAAAGGGAGAGAATGAAGGAGAAGGAGAGACAGAAAGAGAGAGAGAAGTTTTTCTGTACATACCTGATGGTGAGGCAGAAATTATACTGCAGGATAGAAACCTAGCTTTTGAGAACAAAAAGCATGCCAGTGGTAGAGAAAAGGAAAAAAGATCTTATTTCCACTGGACAACTCCTGTTTTGCATCCAGGCTCTATTACAAGGACTTGGAGCTCCAGTCTACTAAAATGAGTGCTATTGCGGACAGAAAATAACTGAATCTGTTTGGCCTATATCTGACTCACGATTTCTAAATGAAGGAGTATTTACCCTTGCACTCTCAGTATTTTTTGTTCTCCTTGGTCCATAAGTATTCAGCTGGCTTCAAGGCCAGGCTGGATGAGGCTTTGAGCAACCTGGTCTAGTGGAAGGTGTCCCTGCTCATGGCAGGGGGGTTGGAACTAGATGGTCTTTAAGGTCCCTTCCAACCCAAACCATTCTATGATTCTATGATTTTACACTTCCCTCTTGTCCAACTTTCTCCTTTCCTTTCAGGCTGTCCAAAGCACTTATGACTGCTTCAGTCTCCAGTGCCTACTCCATGTTTCAAGAGTTATTGTGTAATTGCTTATTATCGGAACTTCTGTCTTTATACCAAGTCTCATATCTTTTTGGATACCCCAGTGTGCCTTGCTGTGAAAATTCATCAACAATGACTCTTTTTTTTTTTTTGTTGTTCAATGTGCTTTTGGACTACCCTGAGTTAGACACTGAGATTTTGTGGTTTGACTTTCATGTTTTGTGTGTTGAAGTGCCATGTCCTGTTACAGTATAATGCAAACAATAAAGAACACTGTGCACTTGTCATTATGCAATCATGACTTCCCAGAAAAATATTATAAAGCTCTCTGATGATGACACAACGACATAATTATTTCCTCCTTCCTTTACGCAAAAGATTTACAGGTTCTACCAAAACATCTTTGCTGAGGAACATTGCCACCTTGCAACAAAGCATCCTCTGGACAAAGGCTATTAAGTACTGCCCTAGCAGCAGCTCTTAAAGCATTTTCATATAGTTTTGGAAATTTTGTTTTGGTCATTTTGCCACTTAGCACTCAATGCCAGGTGGCATTCTGCAGAACAGAGGAAAATTGCTAGCTATTTAGTCTTGGAGGCAGACTTTAAAAGGTTAGACACAGAAATTAAAAGGGAAAAAAAAAAAAGACAAAATGCTAAGTTGTTTTTTTAATACACGCTATGCAGGGATAATGTGGAAGAACATTGGCCAAGTACGATACCTGCCAGGTGTCCTCATAAAGCCTAGAGAAAATATCTGCTGCCCACCCACTGGCAGGGTAGAGTGCACAACCCACTTCTTCCTCCCTGCTGCCTGTAAGAAAGTTAACTTTGGGCATGATGTGAGACTGACATGTGCTTTAGTGTTAAATCAGACCAAAATTAGAATTAGTATAAATCAAACGGACAAAAATCCAAAGAGCATATGGCCTAGGAAGATACAGGAAGATGACAGTGAGAACAAGAATTACATTCACAGAGTGAAAGGGGTTGGAAGGGACCTCTAGAGATCATCTAGTCCACCCTCCCCCCCCCCGCCCAGGCCAGAGCAGGATCACCTGGAGTAGATCACACAGGAACAAGTCCAGGTTCACCAAAATGATGACTGGTGAAGAAGACATTTGCCAAAGCAACAGGATTAGGTCTGGTTTAGGACTGTTCTCTAGAGCTGAGACATCTGGTATCTCACCAAATTATTTCATGCTTTTGAAGATCTAAAACAGTAATGGAAACTGTCTCTGATTAAAAAAGCAAATAAAGGTTTTAGTCACAATTACAAAATACAGGATATTTTACATAAAAATAAGACATCTAGCCACAGAGAAAACACAAAACACTACAGTAAAAATTCCGAGTCTCATTTTTTAATGTTTTAATGAGGCGAAATTAACTAAATAGCTTTCATAGTGTTGTCAGAATATTCTATGCACGTGTGCTGGTTTTGGTTAAGACAGAGCTTCACAGTAGCTCGTATGAGGCTGTGTTTTGGATTTATGCTGAAAAGAATATTGACAACACACTAATGTTTTTAGTTGTGGCCAAGCAATGTTTATAATAAGTGAAAGACTTCTATCAGTTTCTGATACTGCACCAGTGTTCCCAGCTTCTTCTTCTCTACAAGAAGCTGGGAGGGCACACAGCCCAGACAGCTGGCCCCGACTGACCCCAAGGACATTGTGCCATCAGATGTCATGCTCGGTCAGTATATAAGCTGGGGAGAGTTGGCTGGGTACGCTTTCTCTCTCTCTCTGGCTCTGGTTTTGGCTGCTTGCGGACTGGCTGAGCGCTGATCAGCGGGTTGTGAGTGGTTGTATCGTTTGGGGTTTTTTTCCCATTGAGGTTTTCCTTTGCATTACATATTATTATCAGTATTAGTAGTGGTTGTAGTATTTTTCTAATTATTTTCATTACATTAGAATTAGTATTATTAGCATCACTATTTTATTTCATTTTATTTAATTTATTCTTTTAATTATTAAACTGTTCTTAACTCAACCCATGAGTTCTCTTACCCTTTTCATCTGACCCTCTCCCCCATCCCACTGTGGGAGGGGGAGGCT
Source organism: Eurypyga helias (assembly GCF_000690775.1). NCBI lineage: Eukaryota > Metazoa > Chordata > Aves > Eurypygiformes > Eurypygidae > Eurypyga > Eurypyga helias. The sequence goes on from NW_010246346.1 coordinate 27,288, forward strand.
AGCAAGCAACTCCGTAGTGCTTGATTGCTGACTGGGCCTAAATTACTGATCATCAATAGAAGAAATACAGCAAAATGGTTTACTCCAAGACTTATGTACCCTAAAATACAGGGTTTTACAAGCATTTCATATATATTACATGCTTACAAAAATTAATTACTAGTTTAACTGTATGAATAGTTACTAAGAAGCAAAAAAAGGGTCTCATTATTGCTGAATGAGTTGGGCTTCTGTATACAGCAATGAGTCAATGAAGAAAAGCTATTAAAAAATGCATTGTGTTAGTATCTTGTCAATCACTAATAGTATAAATCACTCTCTTTTCTACTGTCCTGAATAAGTATTGTTAAGTCTCAACAAGTTTTGATTCTCTAATACATTTTTTTCTTGTCTTCTGTTCTTTCTACATGGAATATATGAGACTGGTGGAATATATGAGACTTCCAAACTATCTGGAAGTCTGTGACCTCAAGAGACTGTGGAATACTTTTGAATGACAGGAATGTAATATGGCTTTTTTATCATTTGCAAACCAAGAGAGAGTGTAGTACATACCCTGCTCCCATAATACCATGGTTCAGGTTGAAGTGGTTATAGCTTGACTATATGTGTTTGGGTTTTTTTCCTGGAAATCTGGAACAATTCTTGAATGACAGTATGTTATCTTTTAGCAACTATTCAATGATCCACATCTTTATGTGATTTTCAAAGCACACCGTGGCCATAGAAGAGCATTACCTCAGTTTGTATGCTGTAAAAACTCGACAAATGAAAGATGGGGATGCAGAATGAGCCATCAACTGTAGATTCATCATTACATGTATTACAGCTGTCCACTGCATAAAGCCTGCATTTAGGGCCTACACAATGGTTCTTATGCACATAACGCTTTTGACACTTCCTCAGTACCCAGCCCTTTTGGCAGACCTCTGTCATGTGTACCAAAATTTGCTTGGGGGAGGGGAGAGGAGGAGATGTGGGGGGAAAGATGTAAAAAAAAAAAAGTCTTAAACTTCAGAGAAGTGAATAGAATGCAAAGCAAAACTAATGAACCAAATGCAGAGGCAGGGGATGCTCAGCATTATTTTTTAAAGAAAACCAAGTTTGGTAGGGAGCAACTTGGAGCAGGTTCTCTGCAATATTATGAACTTCAGCTTTGGAGATGTCTATTTATTTGCCTGACAAGCCAAATTCCCTTTTAATTATAACTTAATTATGATCGATGCAGCCTGTAGTTTTAGAGATCTAGTGTGACTGTGTCAAGGCTATATACAGTAAAGAAAACGGATAATAGTTTTGACATGCCGTAAAATAACGAGCTATATTAACAGTCTAATCACTCTTCATCTTGCTTTTATTTCAGGCTTGTTCTTAGTGCACAACACATGACTAATCAATGGCATACAGATAAGCTTCTTGCTTCATTTACATGGCAGTGACATGCTGCTGTGATTCAAAACTCATCTTGAAATCCCAGTCTCTACCGCTGACAGCAGAACTGGCTGAAACTGACAACAAAATGCAAGGCTGGAGACTCTCCCGTATGTAATGTCTGCAGACACCAGGTCTGTCCCTCCTGGAATCTCCAGAGACACCTTCTGTTTTTCATGGCTTAAAATGCACACAATTCCAAGTTAACTACTGCCAAAATATGGTATCAAGCACGTTAAGATTAATTCCAAGGAAATCTAGGGACATGCCTAAAAATTCCATCCCTAAATGATTTTAGAAGATGAGGTTATCATCTTACACCTTGATTTGCAGGTAAAAGATGGTTTGCAGATGTTGCCCTATAAAAAAGCAATATCCTGACTGAGTGAAAAGACTGTCCAGAGAAATAAGATAATGGAATAATAATAATAATAATAATAATAAAAAGGAGGAAGTGGTTATGGACATATTATTCAAAGAGGAAATTTCAAATGCATGTGGAGTAGCAGCGAAGTAGTCCCTGCCTCTGAACTCCCTACATCTTAAAAAGTGATTTAACTAAGTAGCACAAACACAAAATCTTTAAAGATTCTTGAGAATATTTAAATCTTGTTTGGCTGGAGTTCAGTCCGTGGCACCCAGGGGTATGACAAGCACCAGAAATATTTCGTCACAGAGTCATGAAAACCTGCTGTTGGCATTTGGCTGATTATGGCCCTGTGTCCCTTGTCTTTCATGCTCAATTCACAAAATGTCACGGTGAAACAGCTTGTACAGATGGTGACCTCAGGCTTACTGCAGTAATTCTTGTTGTGGCACACTCCATTACGGCACTCGGCCTGCCTCGGCACTTCTGGGGTCAGCTAAAGACGGTGCGTAATACTACATCTGTGCAAACACACGGTGTCCTCAATGTTCTAGGGGCCCGATTAATTCCTGTGGAGTTTGCTCAGCTTTAGAATTTACATCCTGCTGCCTACCAGCAGGGACAGAAGTGTAACTTTTGAAATAACCGAATTGCTTTTAGTCATCAATTTGCAGCAATCGCTTTCTTGAGTAGTTGGTGTCCCTGTCTGTGAACAAACTGCAACCTCCAGCATCAGCACGTGGACTGCATTTGAGTCATTTTGCCGCAAACGGCGTATTTTGTAACGCGCTCCGCCAGCTGTTCATGAGAGCTCTCTGATCCGAACTGAAGTCGTGTCTGTGTAAACTAACCTAGCAAACTCATGAGAAAGGTGGTGGAGGAGGAGTGTGGTTACTCTGGAGGGCTCAGAGCAGCTGCCTGCAGCTACTGCCGTGAGCCAGTGC
>NW_010246346.1:30221-30442 GCF_000690775.1 Eurypyga helias
AGGCGGAGGCAGGCAGGCACTAAGCTTTCCCTGCCCTCAGCCGGAGTCCCGATGCGGCAGTAACGACGACGACTGCACCTCGCCGAGTCCTCGGGCGGGAGCCCAGCAGTCCCCTCACCCCACAGCTGCCCGGCCCGCGGGGCTGCGCTCCGACAGCAGCCCTGGGAAAAGCGGTGGTAAGGCTCACCCCCTGGCTGACCAGGCCGCGACTCCGCCCCCCG
>NW_010246347.1:0-286 GCF_000690775.1 Eurypyga helias
AGCGGGAGACAAACACCCTCTCCTTCAACCCACCGGAATTCACCCGAGGAGCTGCTGTACGGCACCTAAAGGTCAAGTATTGCACTGGAGAAGTATCCGTGTGGAACGATGAACTCCCCCGTTCCTGCGACCGGGGCTGCAGCAAGCCGGCTCAGCAGGAGGGAATTCGGAAACCCCCAGCACACTCATGGACGCTGACCGAAATCCTACAGAATACAGTTAGGAGCACCGGAGAGAAGCCGACGGAAGAGGCGTGAAAGCAGAAAGGCCGAGCACGGGGCGGCAG
>NW_010246348.1:0-725 GCF_000690775.1 Eurypyga helias
GGAAATTTCTTCCATGTCACCGAGGGCGAGATTCCACCCTAAACATGGAGTCTGGGGGGAGGCGCACAGGAGATTGCGTGTGCCGAAGGCCGCCTCTGCTCACTTTCCAGCCAACGTGAACAGCCGCTGCAGAGCGAGCGCTACGTGCCACTGAGGACAGGAGTGTGCCATCCAGCTGGAGCTGCAGGAGTAGTTTACACGTAGCCACGAAGCAGCCCGAGGTTCCCGAGAACACTACAGTTAATTCCCACGTGCTTTAAGCACGTGCCAAGGGACCCGTTCAAACACCGCCCGGGAGGCAGCACAGACTGCAGCGGGACAAGGGCTTTCCCAGCGCGGTCCTAGGCCAAGCAGAGGCGAAGGCTCTGCATCTGTGTTGTAAAAGCAGCATTTCAGTGCCTTCTGAGTATTTCCCATCAAGCACCATCTCTACGCCGGCTCATCAGCCGCAAAGCGAAGCCTAGAAAAGCAGTGAGCACAAGCGCATGAGGTTTGGAGAGGCCGCAGTACCTACGGACGTCAGGCCAGAGGATTAAAGAGACCACACACAGGAGACGCGCGCTAGGGAAACACACACCCGACAGAACTGCTGCTTACGCTGTGGCACGCCGAAGTTGATCGCAAATCCCCAGGAAGAACGGCGGCGGAGCAAACCCCTCTTGCTCAGTTTGTTCCTGTCCATCGCTGAACACAACAGGCAGTGTGCCGGGTTCAGTCAGGAAAGA
>NW_010246349.1:0-652 GCF_000690775.1 Eurypyga helias
GGCGTTGGGACTTCATCCCCGTCTGTGTCCCCGTGAGGGGGAAGGAGCAGTTGGATTTGTAGAGATGGGCCAGACAACTCCCTCTCCAGGGGCCAGAAAGAGAATTCCTTCGGTCCTTACACACTGCCTGACTCGGTGTCCTGCAGAATCCTGCCCAGCGACTTCAGGGACCTTGGAAAACCCAGGGACCTGCTGTAAAGGGACTTCCATGGTGTCCAAGGCCAGGCTGGATGAGGCTGGGAGCACCCTGGGCTATGGAAGGTGTCCCTGCCCATGGCAGGGGGGGGGGCGGGGGGGCTTTCAGGTCCCTTCCAGCCCAAACTATTCCATGTTTCTATACTACATTGTTTAATAAGTGGTCAAGGTCCCACTGCCTATTATCTAGAAGCTGCTTATTTACAAAAAAAGCCATTTACAGTGTTTTCCAGACAGAGGCAATGAGCAAATAAAGAAGTTCAGGCAATTCACGTCATTCCAAACTCTGCTGTGATAACACAGTGTCCGAAATGATCTGTAGTGACAGTACTAGTGTTTCCCGAGGGAAATGTGCGGGGCTTGTGCCGTTCGAGCGGCGGGACTGCCGGCCCATCCCTCTCCTCTTCCCTAGGCTCGCAGGCGGACGACCACATTGCCAGGCGCACGGCTCAGAAGA
>NW_010246350.1:0-11919 GCF_000690775.1 Eurypyga helias
CAACCCAAACTATTCTATGATTAAAGAAGTCCCTCAAGCAGAAGGCAAATGAGACCTGGTAGAAATGGGTAATTTATCATATATATTACTATTTGACATATAATATAATAGATGTTTATATGTATATAGTCTTCAAATTAGTTCTGTCAGGCATACTATACTCAAGATACATTACAAAAAACAAATGTTAGAAGTTTTGCCTATTAAAAATTAACACATCAATAAGAGACACTATGTGTCTGTAAATGCATAATGTAGAGTTCATCTTTTCCCAAATTTAACACTCCAAAAGTGTAATGTTCAGCTTTTCTAGTTACCTAACACATGCAAGTTACCAAATGGTCAGCTCTTCATTAAGCACAAATGCCTAGCACAGCTTTCATACTCACCTAGCTACTACTCTCATTAATCTAAGAAGTTTATATATAAAATGAGAAAAAATATATAAAAAATAAATAATGGGCAAATCCTTCCCTTCCTTCACGTTTTTCTCCTGGTTGTTACTCAGTGGAGGCAGTGTCTTTGCTTTCCTTCCTCAATAGGACCAATCAGTACATACCAGTGAGAAGATACCTGGCCTGACAAAGCAACACTTGCAAGAAAGGAGCCAACACTTGGATAAAGGAAGTGTCAAGACTATCTTCATAATTAATGCATGTGAACTACACAAAACCAACACATGATTACAGCTGTTTGAGCTGTCATCAGTAGGCAGAAATCCCATCTCGCACCCTTGCCGATCCCACCTCTGCAATCCAGCCCCTCCCTCACACTGGCACTCCTGAGGTCCCTTGTGGAGTTGACTCAATTTATTCAGGCTGCAGAAAACAAATCTCACAAAAAGAAGAGTAGCTTCCCATCAGGTTAGCCAGTTATTGTGCACACAGTGAAAAATGGAGAAGAGTAGTAAAGAAAGAAGAGAGTGTAAAAAATTTGACAGTAGAGGTAAAAAATTGCCAGCCTTGCTCACCATTCACTAACCGGAGCAGCAGTCTGCAGAGCTCAGTGCTGAACCAGGTCACACTGCTGATTCAGCTGGAAGGGATCCCTTTTTTCTGGCAAGTTAAGTTTCCCCTGTTTCGGTTCCCTGCCTGCACAGCCACACAACAGGTTATGCCAGCACAGCATGCAAGTGAGCAAGCAGCAGTAATGATAGAACCATGCCCAAAATTCCACAGGGCATAAGATTAAACCCATTGGTCTCTAAAGTCGTGACCGGTTATAGCTGACTATATGGTTCACCAGAAGAGAATTATCTCTGAATAACACAGCTTGAGAGGTAGTGAATGCAGGAAGATAAAATGCCTGACAGTGCTGCATGTATTTTCCTAACAGACCAGTCAGCTAGGTACAGGGAGGGCCTGTTCAATCTAATTATTAGTGTAAATATGCTTTTTCTGTCATTTCTTCATCTATAGCTTTTATAAAAAATTGTAACTATGTGGCTTATTTTGGACATTTGAAATACTACTGAATTTTCCTTTATGCTACCATAAGTTAAGACTGATTTGAAGGCTAGTTAACAAAAGGTATTTCTCACACCTCTTTACGTACTTTCTCCAGCATATCCAAAGATTCAAGAGATATGTCCTCGCCCACATCACCCTCACAAAATGCACAGGAACAGCTCAAGAGCCAGTATCTTTACAGACACTTTCCACCACACTTTCCACCACCAGGAAAGTATCCAGAGTGCTTCCTACTGGAAGACTTCTCTGGCATGCACAAGAATTGTAGGAGGCCCACACAAGCCTGTGGAAGCAAAAAAACAGCAAATAGCATGTCTATATTCATGCTTCTGTTTGGTTCAGGACTCTGACTTTCAAGCTATCTCCTGATGGTCCCCAATCACCCTACCTTGGTTCGGGCTGCAGAGAAGGATGAAAGCACGAATGCTGAATTCCTTTCGGGAAGAATTAAACGAGATGTACTCTAAGAGTGCCCGTAACACACTCCAACCATAGAGTTCACTCCGTGGGGTCTGAGCTAGTCTGAAGCAAAACACCACTAACGATGTGGATGTGGAGCCTCCAGTACTAAGTGGTTTGCTCTACAAATCCGCTTCTCTTACGCTGCGCTACTTGCTAACACAGACTTTACTTACTTAGATTGAATGAAATCACAAAAGGTAAGTTAACTTACTCAATGACAGTTAAAAGACTTATGCAGGTACAGCACGAAAGCAAAGATTTTTTTTTTATTTGTCTAAACTTATCGTTGCAGAATTGAGAAAGCCCCTCCAAATACAAAGAATCTCTGTATCTGCCTGCTTTTCCTGCAATGGAATGTCAGCTAGCTGGAAGGTCAGCATGTAGGGGTTTAAGTTTAAATTTATGCTTTGAATGAATTATAATATATATTTTGCTATTGCCTCAAACGGCTTTAGGCTGATATTTTCACAGTATCTTAAACACAGAGGAACCTCTTGAATGTGCCCTAATTGTTAGATACTTTCTAGATGCTAATGAGATCTCAGCCATTCATTTTAGAGTGGTTTTTGTCTGCATATTTTGCATATGCACAGCTGAATTTACTTTCTAGAGGCTAAAATACAGGTAGAACATTTGTAGCAGGTGCTTGTTCGGTGCAGAAAAAGGATACTAGGAATAATCTGAATATGGAGACTTGCTAAAATTATTGTGGAGGGTACCAGAAGCTGCTACTATTCTGGTATGAAATGCTCAGAATGATTGCTATTTCACATCTAAAATCTCCCTTATGATTTGATGAGCCTTCACAGCATCTTACGCATAACAATAACCAAACATAAGACACGCTATCAAGGAATTAAGAGATTTTTCTAATATTAAGGATAATCCATGATGTCCCAGTTTAATGCTATACAGAAATTTGCTTCAGATGCCTTTTCCAAAGGGATGTTCTGTTCATCAAAGCACTCAAAAAAAGTCTACTTGAACCCTTTTCTGAAAAAACAATGGTGAAATGACAACTAGTATTTTCACTAATTCTCTTTGATCAACTGCCAAGCCAAAGAGAAAAGTCATGTACTGAAACCATTGTGCATAAACTAGAGCTATGCCCTTTGGAATAAAGAAATAGGTACAGGCAGGTGAGCATCCCTGAAGTTTAACGATCACACGAAATTCTTGAGCAGTTGGTGTTTTCTGCAGTTGCTTTTAACATGAACTTTAGTTTCCATCTTGACCTCTGATGCTTAGGAAAAAAGCCCGAGTCTCACTCAGATAAGAAGGTCTCACACACTGGAGGCACTGGTAATAGTTTTAATTCTTACCCTGCTGGAATTTAACTGGCAAGATCAGACCTTGAGCTTTTACAGCTTACCTCCCTACTGTGGAACAAGAGCTAGTTCCTAAAACCAATTGTCAGAATAGCATTCGATTCTGGAGCGGTTTAAATAAGCCCAGCCTGAACCATATACATCTTTCTTACATGACCATTCCCAGCTTCTGGAAGCTCTGGGCCTTGCCTTCTGTCCAAACCATTATGCCATGTAGTGCTACCCTATACTCACATTTACTTGAAAAAGTTATAATATTTCTCTCAAAAATCTCAACACCGTGTTAAGTCTCCTGGTTTATTCTACATACCTTTTACTGGTTAATTACTTAATTTCCCTAAATGAATGCCAGAACAAATGTTTGCGTGTCCAGAATGGTTTGGAATCCCTCGCAATGGGAGGGAAGGAAGTTCTCCGTTTGTTCAAGCAAAGTCATCATTAAAAAACCCTACCATCAAGTATATTTTACAGTAACTGGAAGCTGTTTCATCTAGATTCAGCTAAAGCTAGTAGCTAGGGAGTTAACACCTCACTGATCTACTACTATATATATACACTACCTATCAAGGCAAAGGAACATCATTAGAGTGACTATCTGAGAAGGAATTCTTTCAGAACATTTTAATGGCAGCAGGAGAAAAACCTGGAAATTACAAAAACATTTCCACAAACCTCCATTTTCTTTACCATTTTTTATTAAATATTGTCTAAATTTTCTTAAAGCATTAAATCAGAGCAACGCTGAAGTTTTAAGCAGAGGGAGTTACACACATATAAGCATTTGTGGTGACTTTTTCCCAGCATCTCTGGAGTTCTCTGAGTATTATCTACAGAACCACTCTGCCTCTGTACTATCTTTTCAAAGATATGTTTCACAAGATTTTTCCTGTTGTTCCAAGGAAGCTAATTTTGAGGATCCTTGATCTGCTGTAGGCTTATTTAATGTCTCCTCTTGAGTATTCAGATAACTAAAAAGGAAAATGAAGCTAAAAAAAGGTGGAAAGGAAAAGTACCTATTCCTTTAAACTTTGGGGGTTTTCTGCTTTTTCTAGAATCAGCAAGCATTTTTCTTGGCGGATATGTACTTATAACTTCTAGGCATCTGGATGCTCTCTCCTGACTTTTTGCTGAGATGAAGATTCTGACGGCCTTTGGCTTCTCACCCTACACTACTATGCCACTACTCTACAGCATAGGAAAGAACCAAGTCAGTGGAAACCTACCTAGTATCTATTTGAATTCCTGGAAATTTTCTTCTTCCAGAAACATACACTGCCACCCAAACTTTCCTAAGACAAGATTTGCAAGTACGTAGGTAAAAGGATAAATAGCTGCCTGACATCAGTGTCTTCTCTTTTACAATCTGGTCTGCCTTCATAATCACATGAAAATTGTTTCGGGAAGGGGTAAGAAACAGCAGTGCAGAACTGTATTGGTTTGCCAAATTCCTAAGTAGTGACACATTTACTGTCTCTTCAAGAACTACTGGGTGAAGGCTTTACAGACTTCATCTCAAGCATCGCTATCAATCCCTCCCTAAATGGCCTATCGCAGGGCATTAAAAGCAGCTTGCTAAGAGTAAAAGGGGTGGTCTTTTTTTTTTTTTTTTTTAATGGCAATCTCTGCCTATTCCATCATTTGCAGAGATCCTAGGAACCTTCCCTTTCTGAATCAGACCTGCAGGATACTTCACTGCAATTCATTTTAAATCCTGAAGAATATATATTGTCTTTCATTCAAAAAGCTTCCCCTAAAATTATTCTGAGTAACAGCTCACTTCCTAGATTTCAGTATGAATTTAAATCCTCCACAGCATACATTAAAAAAAAAAAAAAAAAAGGGGAGGGGCTGGAAAAACCTAAACAAAACCACACCATATACTTAAATTTCTAGTTCCCACTTTTAGGTCTCAAAAGTCACATACAATATAGAGGAAAACCAACAAAATAAATACAAAAAAGATTTTTAAAAAATCCAAATAGATTTTTAATTCCCTACAATATACAGTACAACAAAGAAAACTAAGCATTTCATACCCATACAGTGAGTACTCAAAAGCCCAAAATACATTATCATTCAAAGCCCACGTGCATTCTGCTTCTTCACTCTACTACAGATTAAGTGATATAATTTAATTAGAAAAGAAAAAAAGCATGTCCAAGAAACATGTAATGCTATAGTTGTAGTCCTAAATAAGTATGCTATATAATAGCATACTTATTTAGCATGTTAGCAGACCAATATAGTAATAAATAATATTACTATATTGGTCTACTAACACTATTTGCATGTTGAATACATAATGAAGTATCATATTAAGTATAAAACTATTAAAGACTACCGTTCTAGATAACTCACTCGTATATGGAGCTAAAATAACATTGAGTCAGTTCTTGGTATATATCAAAAAACACTTTACTACTCAAAAATAGGTTTTGTGATATATAGCTATTCACTATTCACTGAAGTCAGCCAGTGGAAGTTTTGCTATTTATTTCATTGTATGAAGAACATACAATGCATTTTATTCCTTACAAAATACTATTAGTATCATTCATCCACCATATAATAGTAGGATAGATCCGTTTTCAGGATTCTGCAAAACGTACATGGAAGAATATTATTCTTGAGGGTTTGTGCTAATTTTTCTTTTGCACTTGACAAGTAAGTTAGGCATAAAATAGGCCTCAGTAAATTAGTATGAAAACAAAACAAGTAAATAGAACATCACATACTAATGTCTGACTTGCAAAATGAGATTTTTCTGAGATAACTGCCTAATTAAGCCTATTTTGCCCAAGCACTTTTTTATGCAATTACTGTTCCTTGCTAACTTCAACTTACTTTTCTCAATTGTTCTGAGGTTAAAAAAAAAACCAAAAACAACCAAAAAACCAAAACCAACAAACAACAACCTAATAGGCTATTCCACTTTTTTATTAATTAAAAACTTCCCACCTAACAAAAGGCTGCTACCTGCTTATTTCCCATATGTTTGTTAATTGTGTTCTTATTCTCCAGGAACAACTTTTTTAGGCGTTCTGCTAAACTGTCAAAAAGAATTCTGTCATATGCAAGACTACTAACATAAGACCATTTCAATACATGAGGTGAAGAGTTGCATACTACATCTACACACAGGAACAGAATGTAAGTTGTTTTATTTAATCAACAATTCAAGACCTTATAAATATTCTAATAAGAGCTAAAGTTTGTCCACATTTTTAATTATCATGTCCGCCTATAACAATAGCACTCTCACAAACTGCAAACAATAAAAACCATATTGATTATATAAAAATATTTCAAACCTATCAGCTCAGCAACACTGTTTCAACCTTCAGAATAAGAAAAAAAAGGTATTTTCCCACGTATTCAAAATAAACTTTTTTAGCTTGAACAATTGAAAAAGCAAAGTGAAAGCGTTAACTTTCACTTCACAAAGGCACCGCAGAGCAAACTTCTTTGCTTTTAAAGTGTTATAAATTTCAAGACAGAGACTTTCAGAAAACCTAAAGGTGAAATCTTAATACGATGTAAAAGTGCCTCTCAACAAAGATGCTTTACTCTCTTACTTGAGAAAGCAAACAAGCAGACAGACAGATATGGCTAAATCAACATTAAAGGTGAGAAATTGTGTGTCTGCGTATTAGGTTTCTGTATGCTAGACTCTTCAAAGCATGGACTGATGATCATGTATTCTGTTACTGCCCAATAATCGAAGCCAGCAAACAAACTAAAGGTTAACCCAGAAATTAATTCTCATGAAATCCACAATCACTACGTTTTAAGGTAAATAACACCAAAAGCTTTCCTGCAGTACTGGAAAAATGAACAAATATAGACCTCGAAACAGAAACGAAAGCACAGTGTAATGGATAAGTTCTGTACTGCTAAATATGAGATACAGACATGGAGCATGGGCAAAGATGGAAGTCTTTCAGCTATATTTGAGTAAGTAAACTCCAGATCAAGAAACCCTGATTAGACAAGACTTTTCACCCCTGCTCTATAAGAACACAAAACCCTCCAAATTAATGGCTATTTCTTACGTAAGTATGTATTAATTAAAACATCCATGTGTAGTTGGGAAATAATTTCTTGCTTTACATGCTTTTAGCTTCAGTGTTTTCACTTGTTTCAGTTCAAAAGGAACTGTATCATAGCAAGAAAATGAAACTATGTAAAAGAGTCTGCTTTATCAGCGAGATTGCAGTCACCAATTTTCGTTCAACACTGCATATTAAAAAAGAGGGATAAAAAATCCAGGACTTTCTTCCTCTTTAACTATAAAATGTGAAGGTTCCTATTCAGCATTGTTAAACTATAAGAAGGAAACTGGACAATTGTATTGATCACATTCACTAGACACAAAAGATTTTTATCACAGCCATGTAAAAAAAAAAATCAGAAATAAATGCTTTTGTGAATACTTATGGCTACAAATGGCAAAGAGGAATATCTCCTAGTTTCTGTGGATGAACATTATGACAGCCTTACGGCTGAGAAGGATAAAAATCAATGTTGCTCAGAGGTTAGAATGTTTTACCCTTAATGGAAGTAGAACATTTCTCTATTTCTAGAATCCATTCGCTGAACTAAGCTTTTGGAACAAAACAAAGGCTCCTAGGAAAAGCTACTGACTTGAATCTATGTTTTGAAGGCGAGTGCCCAGTAAGATGCGGTTTTTGAGAGAAAGGCAGATCACAAGTGAAAAGCTAACCACTTTCAATTTAGGCAATTTGACATAAGTCCTAGCAAACTTAACGTCAGCCCCCTCCCTCCTGCACCTCTGTAAGCAAGTTTACCATAACTTTCAACGCATGTCCAAAACATGAATAGAATCACCGCTGAGAAAAGACCTTGCAACCTGCATGAAGGAGGAGTTGTGAGAAGGTACCTCATAAAGCAGGAAAAGCACATGAATTTTCCGTTGGAAAACCGAGAGCATATATATTTCTGAAACAGTCTAACCAACAAAGAGTGACACCCTAAGTATTTTGCTCCCCACGTTTCTCCAAGATATTTTTTACAAAACCTTTATGTTGTTGAACTTCACATCTGCCCAAATAACCTCCCTGGAACATGTTCTCAAGCAGACGCCGCCTCCCCTGTCTGAGAAGAATGCTTGCTTCAAAGTGATGCATTAGACACAGTGTGTACACGCTGTATTAGTTCAACAAACTACAAGGTCTCAGACACACAAAGATGCTAGTGTGATCTTTCACGCTACAGTGTTAAACAAGGTCTGAGGTTACGCATACAGAAGCCTTTGTCTGCTTTATTGCGTAGGCCCATGGCAACAACTGTCATTCAAAACGTTTTAACCTTCACTTAGAGGAAGTAAGGAAGAAAAAAACACCTGAACCATTAGGGAAGGGTTGTGTTTTGCCAAAGCTCCTTACTCCCTTTAGTTGTAAAAATGTTTCATAAAGGTGAAAAGCTGTATCACTACTCTCTAAGCAATACTAAATACAGTAAAACCATCCTGAAAAAGAACGCCAGAGATTATGTTTTTTAAAACAAGCGAGAAACAATACAAGAAGAGGAGCAAAGACAAAATACTGTTTGTGTCAGGTGATGAGACTTTCTCATAGACCTACCTCAAGAGCAGACAAACACTTAATGAAGTTTGATTAGCCAAACCCAAATTTGACATATTTTTATCAGGAATATTCCAAAAAAAACATGAAAGAAAACATCAAGTTTTGACCAGCTACACTAGATGCTTCCTGGACAGAAAACAAAAATAGAGGTAAATAAAAAGAAAATGGGGATGGAGAGGAAAAAAGGACAAAATGAAAGAGCAACCAGGGCGAACCAGAGTCTCTTTTTCTCTATCAGGCTAGTAGAGATGGCAACATCATTTAGATCTCTCTAGACGGTTCTAGTCAAGGATCTGCTTAGTCCCTGACATTACAAGAAAGGTCACAGGTTATGCAAGTTTTACCAATGTCATCACCAGTGAAGGATAACCTAGTATCAATTCAACTCTGGGCACCGTACACCTTTTCTTCTCTACCCAACTTCAGCATTACAAAACTCTGTATTTACCAATCCAGGTTCAACACCCCAACAACAAGGGTAACTGATTAACAACTGTTATGTTAGAGATATCCCAAACTTGAAGGGCTTGCAAGGGACAATCAGACTAATTCCGTATCAAGACTTTTATTTTACTAAGGAAGCATTGGTGCACAACACTGCAGCCAGAGTATGCATATAATCCAACCTCTACCATATATGTAGACCTTCTTCCTCTTCTTTATCAGATTATCTACCCCACATTTCTTGTTTCTCTGTGTGTGTTTCTTATTTAAAAGAAAATATTCAGAACACTTTAATGACAAAAAGCATTGGCCATTGTTAGCCCAACTCTGCTATCTCGCTCCCCACCACAAAAATCTCCCAGTCTGACAGTTAGCATCATGGTCCTTTCAAAACGTATTTTACCATAAGGGTAACCTCATGACAACATAACACTGCGGGTCTGTTACAAGTTCTTATGCCTGCACTACATTATCAATGACAGAGAGGGTAAACCTACATTTGGAACTTAAGTGAGCACTGTCTTTAATCCGAACACTTCAGTAACCACTGAGGCTGACTATGACACTTTCATGGTTGCATTCTTCTCAAAAGGTGCAAAATGCCTTGAAATGGTAACGCACAAAGATTAGACCTCAATTTTCTATCCACAAACTAGTGAGACTTCATATTCGCGTAAGACATAACCCTCTACTTTGCAATTTTCACAATTTTTTAATCCGTCATTGTTTATGTTTCCTCCTGTTTCAGTAAACAACTTAACTCTACAACTTTCTGTATAGAGACTCAAAAATAAACATGAATGACATCTGCAAGTCAGCAGATGTTGCATACACTAAAGTAATTTTCCAGATTTCAGGAAGACAGTTCTTTCACACTGAGAAAATGTCCCAATTATGGACTCCATTCTTTTCATTGACTATTAACTAAAAGACTTTGACAGTCTGGACAGAAATTAACGTGTAATATTTTTTTTTAAACACAATGTGCTGCATTCTGCATAATTTTACATTTGAACACACTAAGTTACTTTGGCTAAACAATAAGCTAACTTTCTATTTCTCTAATCCATTGCACCTGTCTTAATTTATCTCAAGTGAAGAAATACACATTTGTTTCTAGATAGGAAACTAGAAATACACATACAAATACAAAGGTCTACTAAGCAAAACGAAATGCAGTAACCTACTCAAAACAAGATTGTATGCAATGAAAGTAAGCTACACAACAAACATTATTCACTTTGTATTATTATACTCTGGAGCCATGTGCATCAATCTCAACAACAGACAGACTAACAACATGCCCAAATAAATTTTTTATGCCCTCATTGAAAAATAAACATACAACTTTATTCCAAATAAATTCAAAGGAGTTACTTCTAAGTAAAATTAAATTCTGTCTGAATACTACCATAAGGTGCAATATTGGTACTTTCTAAACTGAGTATACCAGGTCTAATAGGACCACAAATCTATATGCCTGTACTGGTAAGCCCGCAAGTATATACTCCTACCAAAACAAACATATGGCTATAATCTTAATTAGAAAAGCTAAATAAGTCATGTCATGTTAATTATCCAATTTCTGATCACTGAGCTATTCTAAAATCTAAAAAGAAAAAAAATCAAAAAATAGTGCTCATACCTAACCTTTCCATTCCTACCTTATTCCTTCATACATCAGCCAAGAAGAAATTATTAGTTAATTTCTATAAGAAAAACTTGGAAAAGTATATTCTTAAATTTGTTGTCTTTACACAGATGAAACAGCGAGGGGGTCCAAACACCCCAAAGTACAAATATTCTCTTTCAGGGGTTAAAGGAAATGCCAGAGGGGAAAATAATTACGTTTGACCACAACACAGTTACACAAAATTTTATTTCACGTCTACAAACATACACAAAAAGGGGCCTAGGAAAATTGTTAGAAACTAAGGTGTCCCCTTTCAAAATGCAAAATAATTCTTTGCAAGATTTTTCAGCCTTCAATTCAAAACAATGGCATTAAGGGGAAAAGGGCTAAAACTGTCTTATTTGCTTAAGCTTTTTGGCTTTTCTTTTTAAAACCAGGCCACAAGCTCTTCTCAATGGAATTGCAAATTATGACACAAAGTTAAGAGAGTTTAAAAGTGCGCAAACAGGACTTATAGTACAAGATAAAAGCCCACGTAGTCTGAGAGATTATCTGAATCTATTGTGGGACTTCATCATTATTGTTACACTACATGTATCTGGTACTGCATTCTGGGAACATTTACAGGCAAAAATCATTACAACTCCCCAGTCAACACAATATAATAACCCAAGCTGCACAGCATGAAGCCGTACAAAATACGCAAAGAGTGTTCTGTACACAGATACCTCCTCACCGTACTTTTATGGTAATATGCAGTCGCATGTCTGCCCTGGCTTTTAGGAGAAAAAGGTAAAAACACGCCCAATTTGACTTTTACCTCTGGTCAAACCTGCACCGCCCTCACTAAGGCTATGATTATGATCGCCTGAAACGTGAAAGCAACGCTCGGGATTTCCACCTCTTCGCGGACCGTGTTTCTCTAGAGGTTCACCGCCAACGTGTCCTCGCAGCTGCCGAGGAAGGGCTGACCTCCT
>NW_010246351.1:0-11134 GCF_000690775.1 Eurypyga helias
ATGGAAAGGGGTTTGGCAAGAACGTGCAAGAACCATGAAGGACAAGACGGTGACTGGAAGTATTTGGCATGAATTTACAAAGGGAAAATCATGCTCAGCTAACCTGCTTGCCTTCTACGATAAAATGACTAGTTTGGTGGATGAGGGGAGAGAAATGGATGTTTATTTTGTCTTTGGCAAGGTTTTTGACAGACTCCCATAACATCTTCATGGACAAACTGAAGTGTGGACTAGCTACAAGGACAATGAAGTGCATTGAAAGCTGACTTCTGGGCTTAAAGGGTTGTGATCAGTGACATGAAGTCCAGCTGAAGGTCAGCCATTTGTGGTGTACCAGGTTAATTGTATATGGCATTTAAAGCACCCCTTTTTATCCATGTTCAGTTTTCTTCTAATTTAAATAAAGAACACTTTTCTCACCAACTCCTTGGTGCTGAAAAAGGCATTCAGTGATATCCTTAAAGTATGAGCACGTCTGAGCACCACAAACACCTCTAGGGTGAATGCTTAATGAGGTTGTCATTATTTATCAACAGAAACTGTGGTCACAGCAGATGCACAGCTGGCACAACTGAAGGCACATGCTGACTTCTTCACTGTGGTTCCTAGGAAAATACTAGAGTCTCATACAGCACCATACAGACAGCCTGTAATATAATTAACATGCATGTTTAAGGAGTGTGGTGAGCAGTAGTGAAAGCATTGCTCAGCTGGCAAGTGCTCCTGCAAACTGTGTGTCACAACTTCCCAGCAAAATCCTGTATCTGGAAACACCATGCTGCAGGACGTGTGTGACGAAGATCTTTCACTGTTAAGGAGCAGCAGTACCTTTGAGAAAAGAGCCTTGTTTTTCTTATGAGAAATTTAAATCACTTTGATTATTCTGTTTGAATTTGGGCCTTGTCTACACTGAATAGCATGTCCCAGTAGATGGATCAAGAGACCTAACTTAGCCAACCCAGCAAATGCAAGCAGATTTCTTTTGGTTGTGGAGATAAGAGGGTTTCTCTGAACTAACACTAGTGTTATAGCATCTACACTAGGGGTTTTCCTGGCCTTGATAGCCACCAGAAGTGGGAGGAGTGAGGCTGACACCCCTGACTTACACGGCGATGTCAAGCAGACTTCAGCCACGTGCGTGAAGTCACTTGTTATGAAGTGAAGAGACTTGTATGCCAATAAGAATTTTCATTAAATTCAAAGGTTTTAGGGTAGACCACTAATCATAAGCTGAATCCAAGGCCCACACTGAATTCAGTAGGACTACTTCTCATTCAAGGTACTGTTTACCTAAGGATAAGTGACAGCATCCATTCCCATTTGATTTCAGCAGGTTTCAAATGGTCATTATAAGTAACCCCAGCAATTAATAATTAATGAAACTCTCACCTTCCTTGGCTTATGAAATACATTTAGAATCTGTCTGTACTGATAAATAAAATGAACCAAGCCCAATCTCTGTCCCTGCAAGGCAAAGGATAGAGTGTTGCTCAGACATAGCATCTGTTTAGATGGCATATGTGAGCTTCAAGGGGTTTCACTCACACTACATGTTTGAAACAGTCTGATGCCATCCCTTGAATTGTCCTCAGACTAGCTGGTGAAGTGCTAGCTGGCCAAGTTGTCCAAGGGAGTATGACACTAATTAAGGAGTGTGGACCATTGCATCGTAGAGCTTATGGCCAATGCACTGGTCCAGTTTGGTTTACTACAGGGCTTTACTGTTATGAAAAGGTCTGTAGATTTTATTTAAATGGTACAGAACCTGTTGTATACTATCCATTGTGACATACTATTTCTGTAAATTGCATCCAAGTCCCACATACTGTAGAAGAAAGTGAGATTCTCTCCCTGGAAATTTCAAACCATCTCATAGGATGGAATTGGTGTTCTGTTGCTGCTTCAGAGGTTTGTGTACAGACCCAGCCTCTCCTCAGTGGTGCCCACTGGCAGAATGAAAAGCAATGGTGCAAACTGAAACACACAAAGTTCCTTCTGAACATAAGAAAACACTTTTTTTCCTGTGAGGGTGGTGGAACACTGGCACATGTCTCCCAGAATAGTTGTGGAGTCTCCATCCTTGACGACATTCAAAACCTGTCTGGACATGGTCCTGGACAACCTGCCTTTGCTGACCCTGCTTGAGCAGGGGTTGGACTACCTTGTCTCGAGAGGTCCCTACCAACTTCAGCCACCCTGTGATTCAGTGGCTCTGTACCTTACTTTGTCATTACAGAGTATCTTTCCTTGCAAGATCTCAAGGGGCTTTAAAAATTCCAGTAAGTACTGGAATTACTTACTTACTTTACTTACTTTACTCAAGTAAAGTAATACTTTGCTTGATGGTCATAAGCATTGTTAAGGTTTGTTAACGTAAGAGAAAGGCATGAGAAGACAAATTGAGGGATGAAGCAAAATCCTATTCAAGTTACACATCAGAACTCTGATTATTATCTCACACCAGCTTTATAGCAGTAGAACTCTACTGACTTAAGTGGAGTTGCCCCTGCTTAATACCCCTACAGGGAGAAATGGGCTGTGGAGTAAACTCACCAGGGACAAGTGCCAAAGTGCCGAAGCCTATATTGATTTGGCATTTATAGCAAGTTGACTTCAGACAGCAGATACAGCATCGTTAGGATTTCTTACAACCAAAATGTGAAATTTGGCCTTGAGTTGTAAGCCCTCATAGCCCAAGTCATTCAGAGGGTCATTTTTAGGGTTGGTACTGAAACTAAAAAGGAGTTCTCTTATTTCAGGATATGTTCGGCCTGGTAGAGCACCATGTCATGCTTTGTGTTCAAGCTCTTCCTGTGCTCTCATGAGGTTATGTTCATGTGTTGTATACACATGGCCTGCAGGCCCACAGTCACGTCTCCATCAGCCTCTTCCTAGCCGCACCCAGTATGGTTATCCACAGCACCACAAGGTTCAGTAGGGGAGGAGCTCTCTGATGACCCTATCTGTTCTTTCTCTTTACATCTCTGAAAAAGTTCCTTGGTGTGGCATTCATGGCTCCTTGGATTTCTTTTGGGAGGGGTGGGCATTTCTAGGGCCTCTCCTGTGTTTTCCTTCATCTGAATCTTGCTGTGGCTCTGGACCCTCATGTATGCCCATGTTTTTGCATCTGTGCCCTCTAAAATCTTTAGACAGCCTGCCTACTTGGCCTCGAATTGAGGGGATGGAGGTCTTTTGTCTTGATGGGTTGTAAGCTGATTTACCATGATTTTCCAAAAGACACTGAACCAGACAACAATGCAAGTGAGCTAGTAAAACTGCCTCAGCAATTAAGGAATTGTATTTCCAAATAAATAAATAAGAGCAATAGTGCACAATTGCAGAAGGCTTTGCACTGAGAAGAACTCAACAAAAATGAAATTCTGCTGTTGCTTGTGTACCAGCTGATGATTTTTTGTCAGCAAATCACCTACTGTCATGACAGAGCATGAGAATTTCATCGTGTTACAAGCCAGACTCTAGCAGGTCTGGCCATACTCTCTCCTCCCCCAGCATCTGCATTTAGACTTGGATGCAAGCTTGCACCTGAACTTCATCCATCATTTCTGGACTAGAAACTTCCAATAATCCGTTGTCAATTCAACCTGATCATGTAAAGAGAGGATAATACGGGATTCAAGAAGCAATTTTGCACAAGTGTTTTTCTCACCAGCAGTTGATTTTACAGTGTGCAGTAGAGAAGTCATAGTACTGCTGGGGCAGCACAAATGCTAATATTGCTTTTTGCCTCTTAATTTTTACTTTTAATGTACCTGTATTGACATGCTGCTTCCTTCATGTTAACCTATTTCCTGTGGAATACGTGGGTTGTAGGTTGATCCCTGAGTTTGTGTTGCTCAGGACTGAGGTGGTTAACACAGAAAAGAAAAAAAATTGTTCTCTTGTGCTTAACACCACTGACTTGGTCAGTCCCTCGGGTGTAAGATGGACTAAGGTCCTGAAAGTCCATTTCCGGCTTATGGAGAAAGGTCAGGACATCGCCTCTTTTAACCCTGGTAATTGTTTTTTTTGGCTTGGTGCCCAAAGCCTGTTTGAATAACCACACTGCTATTGCTATATGAAAGAAATAAAAAACACATCACTGATTAAAAAAAAAAACAACAAACCCCACAAACCAACAAAAACCAAAAACAAAACCCAACCAGCCAAACAAACAAAACCCAAAAAAACCCCAAACCAAATGGCATTTTCTTTATTTTCTTGGCTTTTCTTAACATTTTTGTGTTGGGTGGAAACTTTGCTACAAATTTTAAACTGGAAAAATGTTTCTAAACTATGAACATCTGGTGATGACTAGCTTTCAAACCCAACTTAATCTTTATTTAAAGAAAAACTCAATAACTTTGCTGCCCAACTGCACCATCTACAGGAAAAAAAACCCCAACCAAACCAAACATTGTTGATACTATGAAATGTTAGAACTGTATTAAGCACTTTCTTTAATCATTGCCATTAATAAACAAAAGTGGGATTTTTCATTTTTAATCTCAATAAGTATGAGGTTTCAATGCCTTTTGTGTTTAAAATTATACTTCTCACAACTTTAGATACTTTTTATGCTTTGACCAAGGAGTTTTGCTTCTACAGGACTTGTGTTAGTTTGCATCTTATCATGGGGAAATAGAAAACAAGATTGGCTTGGACCTTTATTGCATTTTAAGAGTTTAATGGGATGTAGATAAAAGCTGCTGCCTTTATCAGCTGTCACACACGTTTTCATAAAGACACCTACATAGGGATTATGATTAACATCAACCCAGTTGTCACCACTATGCCTTTTTTACCCATAACTCCTCACTGCCTGAAGTTAAAGATATTCTTAAAATGACCTAGAAAATGCTGCCTCTCTTTCCCACAGCAAATAAAACGTTGCTAAATATTCTCATATATCATTATGATAAAATGGGAAGGGAAAATTTAATGCCTGAACTTGTAAAATATGCACTAGTTTTGCAAGGCTGTTTAAGAAGAGAAGATTATTAGCAAGTGAGGCCAGAGTAGCTGCACTTCTGTAGCTATTGGCTTATATCTAACATGCAGTTTGGGTGTCCATGATAGTTCAGTAATCAAACAGGATAAATATGATGTGAAACTGATAGATTCCTTTTTAGGAAGAAAGCAGAGCCTCGTTAGCTGTTCCCTCCTTCCTGTGAACACTTGTGTTTAACAAAATATATCTGGGGTAAACTAAAAGGATATACAGTCCTTAGAAATGGTAGATAGATATATGCATTCAGCCAAGAAAATTCAAAGGAATTTAAGTGATTTTGTTCTGGTAGGAGAACAAGGGGCTACATTCAAGATAATTTCTTTACTTGGACTTTAGTCTCGTATCTAGTGCCTTTGCTGTGAAACTCTGTGGAGCAAGAACGTTATTTGTCGCAGTGTGTGCGTGCAGCACCCAGTCGGTAAGGCAGGGATCCGGATTACAGTCTTTTTGTATTAGTATAATGAAGACTTCAAAAAATACTGCATATTTTTCATCTGTTATTCCACATTCTTGCCTAGCAAATTATAATTTTGCATTTTGATTTGTGCCTACCTGTCTGCCCCTTTTTCGCGAGCTGCTGTGCAGCAGTGCTGGTTTCTGATGTTAAAATAGTTGGCGTGTTTCACCCCTGTTGTCCATATTTCAGCAAAGGCAGAAGTCACTTCCATACATGGTTTGTGGAGTGCTTTAGGATCCTTCAGGATGAAAGGTGAGATATAAATATAAGATACCAGTCATTCCCTTTTTTCCGCAGCACACGCAGTGCTAATAGGTTTTGCTTTCATCTTGAGCTCCCCTGACTAAATTGTCAAACGTCTCAGTAATACCGAGAACGTGAACATTTGCTTCAGGCACAGTCATAATCACTGTTCTGTTAGCTCCATCCTTACAAAAGGATGGCTATTCTCCAGGCACACAATTGACTCTCCTACTACCAAATGCCTCTTTATTCATATAATCTTCAATAGCTCCTCTGACAATTTCCCTTGAGTTTTCTTGCTTCTGTCTAATCCTCTGGATCTCATTCAGGTCCCATTTCCCATTTGCCTTGTCAGTTCACCTGCTGTACATTGTAAAGTCCGTGCTGATCCTGTATCCTGAGCAAAAACGACAAACGTACGGATATTTCTTTGGACTTCTGAGTCCTGTGCCCATCTGTCTTCCTTCCACTGTGTTTAGATGGCAAAGGCTCTTCCTCTTCAGGCAGAGCGTTGTGAGGAAGGCAATAATCAACTACTCCAGGCTAACTAGGCAGCACCTCATTCTCTTCTCAGAAAGAAAGAGGCAAAACACAATTGATTTTCTGAGACCTTCTGCCCAGCTCTGTGGGAAAAGCAATAATTAGCCTCATTAAGCTATGGGTCCAGCAGCTCCTTGCCTTCCCTGCCGTCCCCTTACTTGACCCCACTGTATTAGAGCTGCAGCCAGTCCCACAGTAAATGCAGCTGAGCAGGCGAGCCGCTCCCAGCCGTGGCCACATCGATGCTGCTTGCTCTTCCTCAGGTGCAGCCGTGGCACCCACCCAGTGCCGCACAATTGGCCCTTGGAGAGCTTGGATGGTAAATGCAGAACATGGCAGGGCATTTCCTCACACTCCCCCTTTTTCATTCCTCATCATTTTAGCTCAGTTATTGCTGCTACTATCTTTCTGGACCCTCTTGCATTCAGCTGCAGGCTGCTACTTCTCAATCTGACACAAGGCTGTCAGGTGGTAATATTTTGCTCACCAGAGCAAGAACCTGTCAAGAAAATCAATGAGGTGGAGTGTCCCTCTGGGGCCAGGCAAACAAGTCTTGTGGAATTTGGTAAATGAGATGTGTGGGGCTATGCTCTCATGTGGGGGAAAAGATAGGAATAAATAAATGGCTATAAACATTTGATTTCCTGATCTTTGAAATTCATCCACTTGAATTACTGTGTCTGGTGCCCAATCTGGCAAAAAGTCATCTTTCTTTACTCCTGATTACTTTTCTGGGCTGCAGTGTAGCAGTCTGGTATAATTCCATGGCATAGGATCTAGCTTCCCTCCCTTACATAAGTGCAAACAGGGTCTACATCTACAGAGCCAGTGATAGTGTCATCATGTGTGTATGAGGAAGAGTCCTTGTTTTCTTTTTCCCACAACTCAGAACAGAGCTCAGAAATGCAGAACCATTTTGATGTTTAAAAACCATTTGACATTTAATCAGAACAAAAATGTGGCATGTGAAGAACATGGGCATATATCTGAGCTGAGCTTTGGGAGACATTAATAATTAATTATGCTGATAAAGAACAGCTGTATTCTTACATCAGAAACCATGGGGACAAATAATTAATTTGCCTTCATTAATTTCCCAATTCTTTCCTGGCAAAAAGTCCAGAAATGCTTAGACTACAGATCTAATTGCCGTGACATGAGTGTATGCAGTAAGAGATTGTATCAATTACTGGGCCATCAGACGTTATTATGAAAGCTGAGTTCTGCTTCTCCAATCATAGAATCATAGAATCGCTGGGTTGGAAAAGACCTTAGAGATCATCCAGGCCAACCGTATCTGTCCGCCACTAAACCATATCTCTCAGCACCTCATCCTCCCGTCTCTTAAACACATCCAGGGATGGTGACTCCACCACCTCCCTGGGCAGCCTGTTCCAGTGCGTGATAACCCTTTCGGTGAAGAACTTCTTCCTTACGTCCAATCTAAACTTCCCCTGGTGCAGCTTGAGACCATTCCCCCTTGTCTGATCATCTGTCATTAGGGAATGATGTTAAGATCCCCCTGCCCTCCCCCTGCCTTGTCTATTTTTTTTTAGTTGGCTACTCACAGGAAGTCTGAAGAAAAGAATGTGATAAAATGTTGATGATAATTTTCGTATTTAACAGAGAGCAGTCTGGGTCTGTTTCTGAACCTCAGCTGAGCAGGGCTGCACACAGGTGTGAGGTGGAAGGGGGAGCGGGGTACAGTGTTAATTACCTCTTGAATAACAACAAATATGGAGGCCCCAGCTTAATTGTCCCCCTGGTCACTCTAGACAATGAAAACAATCCCTAGATTTAAATTTGCTGGCTCAAGTGAAGTTCAAAGAAAAAAAAAAAAAAAAGAAAATCAAACCAAGTTGATCAGTTGAACTTGAGAGTTGAGTTGAGTTGAGTGGCAGAGAAGAAAGGTAATGGCAGGGTGACAGGTTTGTGTATCAAATGTTTTTGAAGGGAGGATGCAGACTCCACATACCATGCTGGAGAAGAGCACCAGGCCCCTGCTACCGTGGGGAGTGCAAGGTGGAGGGCAGGGAGACACTCAAAGCTCACCTGCCCCTGGCTCCCAATGAGCCATCTCATGCAACAGCCTCTTCCAAGAGGGGCCTTGCCACAGACTGCTCTGCCCAGCAGCGGCCCATGATAGCTTTACAGGATGCAATGGGATATGTGGTGGTGGGCTTGGCTGGAGGGAAATTACTTTCAAGGCTTTTTCGAGCTTGTCTATGCTACAGATGGAGCCTTCTTCCCTTATATGCTTCTGATGCTGGAGCATAATGTGGGTTTAAATTTGTGTTTTAGAGAACAATAGGGACATAGACATACACAGAGTACATACATACAATAACTCTACATCACAAACAGTCCTACTGCAGCAAGACTACAGTCTGAGGAAATTTTTAGTAACTGGTCAGTGGGACTCCAGTTCCTGGGAAATACAGGCTAAACCACAGCTTGTATAGCTTTTCTGAAGGATGTATAATTCATCAAGTGCCTTTGAATGAGTCAAATTTTATTTCAGTGGCAGGCAGATCAGAAATCTTGGCATTGTTTTTTGTCATGAAGCAATCTTGACAAGTATATATGGCTGGTACTTAAAAATTCCTACTGTGTCGTGGAAACACTTCCAGGCATCACTTAATCAGGCGAAGGAGATCTCACCTCACTCCTTGTTCTCATTCAGGTTTGCCAATTATAGCTTGTCTAGAATTTTGTCTCCTCTTACTTGCAAACGTCTCTTCAATTCTTGCTAATTTCTGCAGCTAGACTGAGTGAGCAGAACCAACATTTCTGGCATGCACAGTATGTGCCCTCTGCCTGTGGACCATGCTGGGCATGCTGGTAAGCACGGTGAGCCCTCTAGCCTGTCTGGATATCGGCCTGGTACTTGGTTTAGCATAGGCTGGGATGGCTTGGGAGGTGGGAGTGCACGGCTGCATGTCACTCAGTCGTTACATGGCACAGGTTACATACACATCAGTACCAGGAGTACCAGCTCTGTAGCTTTCCTACAAAAGCTGTGCGCATGGAATGATTTGGAGAAGCTATTTATGTGTAGTTTATGCATTCAGTGTTTTACTGGGGGGTCTTTATGCATAACCAGTGGTTGAACCATTTTGGATATCTGCTGCTCTTTTTCTCCCATGTCAGACTATAACCTCAAGTGCTGGAGATGCCAGGCTGTCCTGACAGGAAAGCTACCTGACACAACAAGCTGGATCCTACCCCACAACAGGTTTGTTAGAAAGTTCTTGTTGAGCATGAAAAACATCTGGTAGGGGTCCTTGTACTCAAGAGAGCAGGCACTATTCTATTTTGGTCACCCAGTTTTACAGCCTCAGACTGCAGAGGGCTGACCTCACTAACTGATGAGAAAGACTGTTGGAGTCTTGAGGGAATATGCGCCACATTTGTGACATGCTACACTAGTGCATGTTCCTGAAGAGGTGACCTTCAAGACAAGTGGGAACTTGAGGGAGACACCACTACTTCTAGTGCCTAAGCAGCTGGATGGGAGCATCAGAGAGAAAACTCACATAATCAAAAGACATCAGAACATGGTCCTGGGCAACCAGCTCTAGGTGGTGCTGCTTGAGTAGAAGGGTTGGACCAGGTGACCTCCAGAAATCCCTGCCAACCTCAACCATGCTCTTGTTCTGTGGTGTAAGCATGCAAACGGACTACATACCTTTACATGGCAAGACGTGGAAAAGATCTTTAAACATAGGAATAAACATCTGCTCCTCGCACAGCAATTTAGTAAGCACCCAGCCCAGAAAGCTCACCCACGGCTGACGCGAGAGTCACATAATGTAGAGGCATTCAAAGAGAAACGGTGGCCTGCATTTCCCAGGCATCTCCACTTCTACAACAGCACAGCTTGTAACAAGTCTGTGATGCCACAGCTGTGACTTCAGGGGTTTTGGCAGGTGGCTGTTGCTGCTGGTGACATTTTGCTTGTAAGCTTTGTTGATAAAGAACAGGCCTACCTGCAGTGTAGCCGAACAGTCTTGTTCTTACTTGTTCACGCCTTGGTGGCAACCTCTGTTTCACAGTCTCAGGTTTCACATTTGACTACAGGGTTGACCCAACTGGTTTAAGTGGCCTTCAGCGTTTTAACTCCTCCCCTTCTTCCTCCATGGTTCCCCACACCCTTTTCATTGCAAAAGTCCCTCTGCCTGTGCCTCAGCACAGTTACTGCATTAGAAGTGCTGCTCAACTTGAAAAATAATCCAGCAAAATAAGTTTTATTTATCCCCTGACCTGCTTTCAATGTGTGGTGACACGAATGGCTTGGCCAGAGCTTTGGAGAGAATGACACACAGGCACTGGAGCAAGCAGAGGCGTAAGTGCCATGGAGAAATGCACATGGCAGCATCTCTGGTAACTATGGGTGTGCTGGAGGGATTGAGGAAGGGTTCAGAAGTGGTTGCAAACATGTGATGAATTAGGTGGTATTAGATGGGTTGGCAGGTAGGGTGCTGGTGGTTGGGAAGGGATTAGTGACTGCCAGAGGATTGTACATGTTTCCCCCAGCCAAGGAACTGCAAATTGCTGTTATTAGTAGCAGCTCAGCCTCCTCTGAGGTGAGGGAAAATGAGCATCACCTCTGCAGCCAGGATCGACTGACCCACTGCCATTCTGGGAGACACACAAGGCAGAAAGGGGGAAGAGCCACTTTCACGACGTTCGAGAAGTGTCCTCTCTGTGTCAGAGGCCCCGCACTCCTTCCCCCAGCCCCTTGTAATGGGGGTGCAAAGGGGGCGAGCTCTTGCAGTGAAGCTCCCCGCGGCCCTGGCTCTCGGCCCACTGCCACCAGCCTGCACCCCCTGCGTGTGGGTCGGAGGGGCCCGGGCCTGACACCGGCCTCGCGCTGCAGGCTGGGC
>NW_010246352.1:0-565 GCF_000690775.1 Eurypyga helias
GCAGGGTCGGGCCCATGGGGCACGTGTGGTGGGGCACATCCCGGTGCTGGAGACCCCCCAGAGCTCCTTCCTCCCAGCTCCATCCTCCTCCTCGGGCTCCATCGCTCCCTCCTGCCCTTTCTGCTGCCTCCGCAGCGGGTTTTGCGCCGCTTCAGACCCGGGTTTTCTTTCTCAACCCCCTCCTCACCCCAACCACCGCCCCCAAATATAACACCACCCCCCCAGCATCCTGCCAACATCCCCAAACAGCCTTAGCGATGCCTGAAATCCCACAGGCGGGGCTGAGGGACCCTGAGGGAGAGCGGGACGGCACCTTGGGACGGGGTGACAAACTGCCTTTTTGGACTTCAAGGTTGGGGCGAAGTCCCTTCCGCGCCGTCTCCACTGGCCCGTCAGCACCTTCCGGGATAAAGCGGAGCAATAAGGGACGGCAGCCGGGAAATCCCCGTGTGCCGCTTGTGCACCCCTCCTGGCATCGCGCACCCCCCCGGCATCGCGCCCCGTTGCCTCTGCAGGCAGGGAATAGGGGCAGGGAATAGGGGGCGGGGGAAGGGAGGGGGAGAGG
>NW_010246352.1:899-1224 GCF_000690775.1 Eurypyga helias
GCCCCGTTGCCTCTGCAGGCAGGGAATAGGGTCAGGGAATAGGGTCAGGGAATAGGGAAGGGAATAGGGGCAGGGAATAGGGCAGGGAATAGGGGAGGGATAGGTGCTGCTGTTTTGGCATCTGGGTGGCGGTGGGAGGCATGAGATGGTGTTTGGGGAGGGGGTTACAGGCGTTGGCACGCTCGCCGCGAGCTCGCCGCCGGAACCAGCTGCCGAGAGCGGGGAGAGGGAGCCCGGTGCGGCGGCAGGAATGAGCGCATGGAAAGGAAGGAAAGAGCGAAGGAAGAGGCAGAAGGGAGGGAGGGGAAAAGCGAGGTCGAAGCGC
>NW_010246352.1:1303-1563 GCF_000690775.1 Eurypyga helias
AACGGGCCCTGAAAAGTCAAATAAAAATAGCAACCAGGCGAACCCAAGTGTGCAGCACATGGGAGTGAGCGCATTTCCTTCGAGGGCAGCGCCGCACGCTCCCGGCTGCTCTGGATGGAGGGAAGGCGGAGGTGGGGGGGACGCTCTGATGTGGCTCCAGTTGTCGCTGTCACCATGGGCGTCCCCCGTTCCCCTCCCCAAGTGCTGTGCCAACCGCTTTGGCAGCCGGTTGGTGTCCCAAACTCGCCCACCGGCCGGGC
>NW_010246353.1:0-13843 GCF_000690775.1 Eurypyga helias
TGGGGTGGGGAAAGGAGAGTATGCGGCAGTTTCTGGTGGAAAGGACCGCAGGCTGTCTTCCCTGCCCTGGCCATAGGCATGCGAGCCTGATTTGCCCTTCTCAGCAAGGTGGCTGAAAGGCGAAAACACTGAGCTTGCAGAGAAATGACCGTTGTGCTGTCTCTCCATAAGTGCTGGAGGATAAGGAAACCGTCATTAATAGTGAGGAGGGTGCAAAAAAGTGTTGGGTGGTTTGTTTTTTTTTTTTCCCTTACCCGTTGCTTCCATCCCCGTTTGCCTACCGATGGTATTCCGTGAGGGAGTTCTGTAGCTTTTCGTGACAATCCTGCATCGTTTCACAGCTCCCTGTGTCTGTACTCTCTGGCATCCGCATACATTGCCTGAGAAAAGCTGCAAAGGCTCTTGCTGTGCAAAAAGATTTGGATACTGGACTTGTAGATGATAGATCTGGGGAAAAAAGTCTTCTAAAGCTGTTTTGGCCATCCTAACAGTCCCCAATCACTGTTGTTTCTGGATTGTTTTCCATGGCATTTTTAGTGTAACAGATAGCGTAATATTTCCCCCCAAATGTATAGATTGATCACTGCTTGCATTCTCCATCCTTCTTCTCTTTTTCAGTTTCCTTTAGAAACAAAATAAAAATAACATCGAACACCACGTGATTTTAGATTAAATTCTAGCCTTTGGGCTGCCTTTCTGCAGTTTGCTCAAGTCAATTTGCAGCCTTTCCCCGTGTGTGTTTGGGGAAAAAGCTGGAGACGTTCATTTCTACTACTTGTACGTGGCCTACCTTTGGTAGATTTTTAGGACCTACAGTGAAGAAACAGTCTTTTGGAGTTGTTACAGCAGTTATTGTTTCAGATGTTTGTTTAATATTCTGTGGATTGCTTCATTAAAAAGGAATTGCTTTTGAGCTATGCATCTCTGCTCCTTTTCGTAGGTTTTGCTAGCCCTGTTATCCAGTAACAGAGCTGCTTCCCCCTAGAATTTAAACTGTTTAAAAGGCCAGAGGAGAAAACACATATGTAAATATATATTCCAGCCATGATCAACTTAAAACATGTGTAGTTGTTTTGCATTGGTGCTTTTGGTTTTCATTTTCCTGTGTTTTTTTGAGCATTACTGTCTCCACAGTTTTTACTGTATCATTCTGTGACATTGCATGTTGTTGTGTTTGGTGATCTAAAAATAATTTTGAGTCATGGATCTCTCAGGAGATGCCATTGCACGTATTTTAGATGGTCTTTTCATGCGTACTTTTAACATAAAACACAGAGGCCCTTTAATTAGTTTATAGGCATAAATTAAAAATTGGACTGCAGTAGCTGTCATGTTATTTCATTGTGGGAGCTCGGTAAATGGTAAATACATAGGGAAGCAGTTCTAATGTGGTAGATGCAGATTGTGGAAACATTTTCTAACAGCACACGTCTTGCTTTATTCTAGCCGAGAAACGGGTTTAAGAGGCTGGGGCGTTGCATTTTGCTTGGGAAGCTTCAGGCCAGATTTTTCCTTTATGTGCTCTGTAGGTACAGGAGCACAATTCCTTGGGTCTCTGGTGGAATTACTCTTGGTATAAATAAAAGTGAGAAGAGCCTAAGACAATTAAATTCTAGTTATTTCTTCCCAGTGTCTGTTGAAACCAATCCTTCATTTCTTGCCTGCATCCTAGCTCTTGACGTGAGTGAATCCCGCAGCCCTAGGCAAAACATCCACGGGCGCCTGGGGCACGTGGGACTGAGTCAAGATCCTCACCTGGGCCATGTGCATGGGATGACTGGGATGACTGCATGGTTGGGATGGGCATGTGAAACCCGTGGTGGTGCAGAGGGCTGGCTGTGGGCCAGGGGGATGGCGCCGAGCTGGCGGGCTGTGAGTGGGCAGTGAGGGTTTCCCCTTGGCTCCAAGAGGTGGGAGAGAAAGCTGGGGTGGTGCTGGTAGGAATAACAGGGCTGCGGTCCCTTGATTTGGGCAGCCTCCACTACTTGATGCCCAGGTGCTTCAGCTCTGTAAATTGTGGTTTAGAGCTTCATAAACGCTCCCAGTCCAGCTATTACTTGATTCCTGCTTGGATTCCTCATCCAAATCTACTGAGAGCAGCAGAAAGTCAGCCGGAGCACTTCTGCATCAGCCCTGTGAGGGCCAGCTGCTAAAATTAGGTGGGGGTGGGGGGCATGAGAGCATTTATGCCTGGTGCTTTTCTTAGTCTTCCTCTTCACTCTTTAGCTTCCTAGTTGCTTCTGCATAGTTTTCTGTTAAGGTGAATAAAAGACAGATTTCGGAAATTGTCTGTCTCCAGCAAGATTTTAGGTTTGCCCAGTTGGTGAGAGTGCTGACATGGGCTGGTCCTTACCTGGAGAACATGTGCCAGTGCTAAAATTGCTGATTCTAACAGAGCTTAATTGTAATAATTGTTTGGTAGTTTTGATATTATCAGGGATAAATTGAACTCCAGAGTGACATCCTGCATTAAAATCCTGGTATCAGTCGTTGAAGCTCACAATAACAGCCAAGAACCTAGAGTGTTGACAGCAAAATGAGTATGTAAGTATAGTTAAATCCATGCATTGTAGGCACAGTGGCAAATACGTAGTCCTTTGTGAGATCACTCGAGCAAAAATATTAATAGGATAGTAAATGAGTCATTTTTAGTGTTCAGGACTTTTTGTAAAAGGACTGGTATAATATTTTCTCATGAAGTAAATTGTATTTTTGGTATGCCTCGGTGCATATGACTCTTCAAAGACTTTGATTTCAAAGGTTCTTCTTGCAGTGCAAGTGTACTCCTGGCCTAGTTTCACAGTTCTGGTATCAAGTCATTAATATGTTGACTTACGATTATTCAGGTGAATGGGGTTTGAAATTAATTGATGTGTTTCAGAAAGAATTGCTTGCCAGCAAAATAGTAGGTGACTTTTAAGCTCTTGTCTATTAAAAGAGAGAGGTAATTGTGTATTGCGTACATTTCAAAACCACAAAATAAATTTCTAATGCAGTTATATAAAGCACTCTAGAATTGTTAATAAATAAGACAGGATAAGTAATTTATAGAGTAAATTATTTAACAAGTCATGTGAGCTTGTGCTAAAAAAAAGGCATGATTAAATTTATCTGAAACTCAGAGCTGTTGGTGTTTTGAGTCTCTCTCATTTTAGATTTCTAGGCTGTTGTAGGTTTAATACAATATAAAACCATCTCCAAGGCTTCTCAACCCCCAGCCCCTTTCTCCTCAAAACCACTTCTGGCTGTGCAGCATTTCATGTCTTGGCTGTATTGAAAGGTTATTTCTGGTGACTTGGAATTGTACAATAAAACACGAGGCATCAGGCGACAAATTGGTAAAGGGGTTTTGGACAGTGTTGATATAATAGCTGCCTTTAGGAACCTGTCCTTTTTAAAAAAAAAAAAAGAATTCCTTTGAAGATCTGTGTAATTGGTTAGGGTGGGTTGAAAGTAAGTGTTACGAAAATCGGTTTTGTTATTTCCAGGCTCTAGAAATACTCCAGATACCACAAAGCTTTGGGGTTTACATATACTGGGTTTTTTGGTTTGTTTGTTTAGGTTTTTTTCCCCTCCCAGGAAACCTGGCATACAGTTTGCTTGAGTCCTCATCCTCCCAGCTGAGGAGGTCTGATGGGGCTGCGCGGTGTCCGCAGTGAGGTGGTCTCTGGCAGGCTGAGGGCAGCATCCGGTGCTGGGGGAGGGCAGTCCCCTTCGGGAAGCACTTAGTGCCGGGCTGGCCGGACACTGCCTCCCCCTCCATGTCTCCGGTCACTCTAGCGTTTCAAGAGACTTTTGGGGTTTATGTGCTGACGTGAAAGCGAGTTGTATGAATTCAAGGATTTGGTCTTGAGCACGATGTTTTCAAGAAACTTCTTTCCATACTAATGAGAAAACAGAGGGCTCAGCAGCCCAGCCTGCGGTATCTTTAGGGGGGCATCTTGCATATCTCTCAGGTTCTATTTTTTCTTTATTATTTTTATGCTGACAGTGTAAGGGAGAAAGTAGCTTAGCAAGATTCTAGATCCCAAATCACTGCAAAGCAAAAACTTTTATGTAACTAAACAAGGGTCCTATTTCTCCATTTCGAATTCCATTTTAAAATAAGAGGGAACACTGCCACCCCATTCTTTTTGGATTGGAGTTCTCTCTCTCCCCTGTTTGTCATCTGTCACTGCCAGAACATCCAACAGTGTGTCAGTGAAGGTGGCCATCCAATTATCCTTGCCCAAGCTGGATGAGTTTAGCAGGTAAGAAGAGGAACAAAACATGAAAAACGGAACAGAGAACTCTAACGCCGCCTCGATGCCTTATTGACATTAAATGTATATTTAGTTTGTTACATTTGAAAAACCTCTCATTGAAAACTGTCCTTTAAAAAGTGAAACACTGATTGTATAAATTCATTCATTTATGTGCCTTTCAGATGGAGAAATAAATTCAGAGAGGTTTGAAAAGCACATGCCTGTACTGTCTGGGATATGAATACACTCTGTTACTGGATGCTGTTAGTGTTTGCTAAGAACTCTTCATCCAGATGTATGTAGGCACATAGCTGCTATTAAAATCAAATACAGTCGGGATGCACCTTAATTCCTCTTCGATTGTGAGCCTGTATTTTCAGAAACTGCACGAAGCAAACCAAACTACTCCCCCTCCTGAAATATGCATATGGAGATCCTGTTTCTTACATCGTGACTATTAACCATAACGTTGCACAATCATAATGGACTTACGGGAAAGGAGCCATGCCATGGAAATTCTGTCCTGAATATGCAATTTTGTTTGTTTTCCTGGAAGAAAATGACCTGCATTGAGTGTTGATCATTGACCAAAGAAGCTATAGCTGAAACTTAAATATGTTTAATACCAATTCAGCTATTCTTGTTTCTGGCTTGTGTTGTCATCGGTAGGATACATTCTTGAAGATCACATTTCAAGTCAATATTCTTTGGTTCCTAGACAAGGCCTGAAGAAATGAGATTTTTTTGCAGAAGTAAGAGGAAGTGGAACAAGGCAGGCCCAAGGCATTTTCAGAGGCAGCTTAAGAGATTGTAGTCTCTGAATGGTGTGACTTGAGCCAGCCTTTCGCTAAGCGTGCAGGTGCTCATCCAGCAAGGTACTTGGCTGCTTTTTTGTTTCAGGGGGAAGCTAAGGCTGAGATTCTGGCCTTGTCAGTGGCAAAATGGGATGGACTAGTTTAGAGGACCCATGTGATGGATGAAAAGAACTTTGATTCAAACATTTTCCTGCCTAAGTTTGGAAGAACAGGAGCCTGTTGCTCCATTATTTGATGTGGTTTTCACGTGCGGTTTTTCGTGTTCTCAAGCATTTTCCGAGTGTGTGAAGGCTGAATATGCAGGGGGCAAGAGGAAGTTGTGATTGAGCACTTCAGAACTATCTAAAACTTTGTAACAGACCCCTCTGCACCTCGAGGTGTAAAACAGTAGCAGCTGCAGTCCCTACCGGAGCTTGTGCTGGATTCGCAGAGGGTATATGGTTCACTGTATGGTTCAGTTGTCTGGCGTGTAAGTAAAGGAAGACAGTACAGCAATCAAAGTTTGTCCATTGCTGAAACAGAAAAGCAGTGAAATGGCAACACTTCTAAGCTCCTTATGCAAGAGTCTGCCGAGAGCAGTAGTTGGGGCTGGGCAAGTAACCTGTTTTTCCTCTTGGTTTGACAGTTGAGCCAAAAGGAATCTTCTAGGTCTGGATTCAAATGAAATTATTTTTACCTTTTTATTTCCTAACCATACATGTAAAAATAATCAAGGCTGTATCCAGCAGATATCCTGTGAAGCGTGGATGTCCCACATTGCAGAATCAGGTGCTGTATTCTGTATGAAGAGTGTATAGGACGTGACTTTTCCCATTCTTCTGCAACAACTGTCTGATTTTCTGAATGCCAGACGGCACAGCGAGCATATGGGGATAAACCATGTGCGCATACTGGGCATGTCAGACTTGCTGGCATGGACTGGGAGACTTCTCACAGCATGTGCTGCGGGTGTCATGCGCTGGACTTGCTAATCGTGTCTGAGACTGTCCCAGGCCTCAGCATTTAAAATCTGGCACCTCCCAATGAAGTGTGTAGCGAAGGCACTTAACTCAGCTGGCGATTCTCCTGCCGGCCATGGAGAGCCTGCTTCTTCCAGGAAGTGATTCAGGAGGCTAAATTAGGTTCCTACTGCAAATTACTCAATGGAGGTATCCCCTTTACTCTCCACCAAGTATAAGAAAACCTTGGGGACTTAGTTCTCTGAGCTGAGTGGAAAAAGCAAGGCCTGCCTTTTAGCGAGCAGGGTTGTGCTGTGGATTACGATGTTTGTGTGGTCCCAGACGAACCGTTTCAGCAGCGCATGTGGGGAGCTGCCCCGCTTGAAGCAGGGCATGGGTCTGAACCAAGGTCTTGCATGTCAGCGTCTTAACGACTGCCCTGTATGGTGTGCAGATGTGGGCTTGCCTCGCTTCTTGCTGTCTGAGTCGCCTTACTTGGCGTGGAGCATTTGGATGCACTTCTGGGTTAGAGAGCAGGACAGTCTGCTGAGCGACTGTGGTGCTCGTTTGTGTATTGAGACAGCCAAGTCCTGCTCCACTGAGTGTTCACGTACGGCAAAAATTAGAAAACCACGAACAGTTAAGGTTGAGACTGCCCTTTCTGAGGTTGCTTTATAGTATGGTATCTTCTGAGAGGCTGGGACCACATTCCCCTAGGGAGAGGAAGGAATTGAACCTGGTACTCCTGGATGCTGCTGGAGCATTAGTTCCAGAATTTCGTCCATATCTGTAGTCTTGTACCTCACACAGATTTTGTTGTTGTTGTTTAACAAGTGAATCTATTTGGTGAATATGGGTATAGTTCATGAAGGTGAAATTCCCTTTTTTCGCCCCCAACTAGGCGGGTACATAGTCTATTGCATATTCATCTCCTACTCCCTACTCCAGTCTTGCCTTTTCCTGATTTTTAGGAAGAGATTTTGGAACATGTTATGGACACTGTGATCTTCACCTGATAAACACATACGCTGTACTTTCCTGCTGGAGGCAGTTCTGTTGTCTTCATGGGACTAACTATGTGTTGTACTTAGGCATATGTTGAAGCCTTTCATGGTGTAGAGCAATATAAGCATCTTTTGAAGGCAGTGTACTGCACACATATTTATACACATACACAAATTTTTCAACTTTTTGAGGTAAATTCAAATAGATTTACAAACATTTTGAATTGGCAGAAATCCACATGTCGACATCAAGACACCTAAATAGAAAAATATTAACGCTGGATACTACTTTTGCGCTAGACATCACTGCCGATCCCGGATCACGTTTGTGTGCAGCAACTGTCTTGTTGCCTGGAGCCTGTGTCATTTGGGGGATGTAGACCTAGGTGACACAGCCGCAGAAATACACACCACTTGTCCTGGGGGTGGGCGTGGGCAGAAGAACAACTCTGTCAATCTTCTCTGCCTTGAATGTTTCTCCCAACCCTCCATGGTATTCCTGTCTGGACGGAGACGGAGCAGTTGTTCTTCTGTTTGCTTGGTCTGGTTGTACACATAGTTACCACCTACTGTAGAGCACTTCCGCATATTCCTACGACTTTGAATGAACAGTTTAAGTGGTTTTGCTCTTCACAGTGAGTATCTGAAATGAAAGGTTTAGGAGGTGATAGTCTTAAAGGGTGGGGGTATCATCGAAGTGTGTGCTCAGTCTTGTGTAATTGCAGGTGAACACTTCACCCTCACCACACACATCCCGGGGCGGGAGGAGGGCTGCCTTCCGCACATGCCAAAAGGTGCATGCAGCCGTGAGAACCCTAAGGAGAAACGGGCTGGCGGACGAGGAGAATATTACTCTGCTCATAAGCAGTGTCAGGGACAAAAGCTATAAAGGTAGATGCAGAATGCAATCAAAGGCATGGTAGGTAAGGCAAAGGCAGCTTTGCAGAAATAGTGAAGTTTGAAGAATGCTGTAGCAAAAGATGTTGCCATGTGAAAGAGATACATGTAAGGTGAGAGTTCAGTTTGAAGGGAAAATGGTAGAGAAGACGATCTAAGACTTGGAATGATGTTAAAATGGAAAATGAATGCTTGCAAAAGAGTATGTTTTCCTAAAGTATGACAATAAAGACATCCATGAGTGGGTTTTTGAGTAAAGTTGATCTCACTCTGGAAGAGGCAATACGTGTAATGTCAGGCAGCAGAATGAACAGAAATACAAAAATTGAAATACAGAAATACAAAGAGAAACCAGACAAACACAGGACGCTTGTCTGCATGTACGATTGCAAGAGAAAGTTTCCCAAAAATCAAACTGTCCAGGAACAGGATGATGGAAAGTTAGGGGAACAGTGGCAGCAATGTGGCAGTCAGCAGGAGTATTAGAAATACACTGGATACTGATAAATGTGCAGAAAGTGTAATAAACACATCATTATGCCAATATGTTAGAAACTACTTACTTTAAGTGGCGAACAGGATTCCTCAAGTGAAGAGAAAGCCCCTTTTTTAGGAATGCTAGTGGAAGAAGCTGTAAATTCAAAATATTGGCCAATTAAATTGAGAAGAAATGGACTGTACAGGGCAGAACAGAATGGATATACATGTGATAAAAGAAAGTGAAATAGGAAACTGTGAAGAACACATAAATGCAGAAGAGTGAGGAGTGCCTCTGGAAGGCTTCAGCAACGAGGCAGTTTTAATGCTGTTGAAATGTTCTGAAAAAGGCGCTGCTTAAATACAAATAGGAAGATTGGTGTTGACATGCAGAGGTGGCAACCTGTTTTCGGTCTAGAAGAGTGAGGTAAATGTCAAGAGAGTCAATGTAATCGAAAGTCAAAAAGACAACCCGTAACCCTTCTGGAATATTTTGGTAATGTAACGTGAAGATGTATTGGTGTGTGTCTTCCACGAAAAGATGAGCTACAGCTTGGTGAAGACACAGGTCTGTGATGAGGGCTACACAAGATGTTTCACAGGTCTTAGGAAAGAGTCTGGGAACCACGTGAACCATGGCAGCAGATGGTATCATTTGAAGAATGGAAAAACATCTACAAGTTGGGTTCTCTATGTAGTAATTGCAGAGAAAAAGGGTAGAGATTATGACCATATGTAGACTCTCAAGACTTAAATAAAAACAGAAGAAGGAAAATTTTTGCTGGCTTATGGAAAGGGGAATAGTGTTTGAGATGTCAGGAGTCAAATTATTCAGCAAATTTAATGCATTAACAGGATATAGATGGATTTTCCCCAATAGATGGCTTCAAGTTTTGCAGTTTCACTCCGATGTTTGGAATTACTTCTTTTGATCTGTATTTGGCATGAGGTGTATTGCACGCAGTGAATGAGACAGTGGACAGTCTAGCAGGTACGGATATACATCTTGATGATCAGTGAATATCAGTGCAGATTGAACAGAGTGTTTGACATTCCAAGACCCACTGATTTTAAATTGAATAAAGACAAGTATTAATGTCAAACAGTGGAAATAATATATGTGGGGGGAAGGCTGACCTCAGAGGGCATTTCTTATGTTGAATCAAAGAGTCAGGGAATATTGAACATGTCAAAACCTGGAGATAGGAAAAAGGCTTTAAATATTGCGGAGCATACCAATTTATGTCAACAAGTGCTTATCTAACTCAGAAGGATGTGCAGCTCACTTAAGACGTGCCTTCCACAGTCACTGCCTGAGCATGGATGACTGGAAAGAAGAGGATTCAAAGATTTTTACATCAAACAAGATGCTTTAATGTTTTGATTCACTGAGGGACCTAAAAAGGTGGATATAAAGGATACTTAGGAGCAGTGTTACTGTGCTGTCATGGGACTGATGTTTTGCCGTTCTCATCTGCATGAAGGCCAGTGACAGCTACAGAGGTGGTGTACGCCAAGTGCTGAAAGAGAGCTGTTGTGTTACTAGTCTTTGAAGAGTCACTGTACTAGGTGGTTCTGTAGGAGAAAGAAATGTCATGTAAATTTCTTTGTATTTATTCCTTCTTTTGAGATACCCTTTCTTCCTTGCAGGCCAAATAATAATAATTATAAAAAAAAAAGATTAAGCTTATGTCTGCTTTCTGTCGAGAACTAATGAAAAGCTAGTTACTGCTCTCTCCCTTTTTGAATGTTATTTAATGTGTAATTTTTAGTGTATGTATTATAAAGGGACTGTGCAGAAGCTTAAGCCTCTTCCTAATGGTCTACAGAGATGATTTCATACACAGTGGATGAAACATGTTTTGTAGATAAGTATAAGATTAGTGATTAAGACATATCTTTTTGAATAAATAAGTTATTTTCTGGCCAGCTGATACTTTTTTCTGACTACATCACGAAATAACAACATTTCCAAAATGTCTTTGCCAAGGAAAAGCTAGACTGTAGCTGTCAGTTGTCCTCTGGAGAAATGTCAAAAATTGATGTCTTGGTGAGATATCAAATGTATGAGCTTCATGAAGCTCAAGGGGGAGGACAGGTCTCCAAATATATAAAGTAGTTAAATAAGCTTCGCATGGATTTTTGGGAAAGTAATTCTGAAGGTGGAGCTCTTCAAGAGCATGAATCTTAAATCTGGAAAGCTGCATGGAATGTCTCGAGAGTTTGCTTGATTTGCTAGTCTTCTGTTTGAAGGGAACAGAACAAACACCTTGAAGCCAAACCAGAAATGTAAGTAAGCCTAAGGGTGTATTACGTTTAGTTTTCCCTGCCTCTAAATATAGTATCTGTTTCCTTAAACTCTGCACTGCAGACGTCTTCATTTATTTTTAGTTTTGCCTTCATGTTTGCATACTGTAAGGAGGGAACTAAGGTTGGCTGGCAAACCATGGGTTTTCCATTTCCCCAGGAGTTGTGGTCATAAGCAAGAGTATGGATCTACTCCTGCAGTGCCAAATGAAGATTGGGATCTCCACTGAATTCCTGCCTTCTACTGCTTTAAGCTGGTGGGTTGGCACTAATTGTTCAGGACAACGGTTTTGGAGAAGCAATTCCCAGTCGCACTGTGTATTACTAATTGGATACTTGTAGTATATTGGCATGGAGCAGAACGCCTGAGCCCTGCTCTCTCCTGGCATTTGACCCAGTCACACATCAAGAATAGGGAATTCTAGAAGGTAACTGTGACCTTGGCTGTGAGATGCTGAGTTGCACATTGCCCTGAACAGCGCACTCTCTGAATATGGGATATGTGTAGTAAGGGATTTGCTCAAAAAATGGGTGTGCCTTTGGCTGTAAGGAAAGATTCCAGAGTTAATTATGTCAGCTCCTGGGAGGCCATACTGGCACGTGGAGAGCTACCTCCGGTAGTCTTCTGTGACTCATAGTTAAATACAGTGGGAGGGAAAAGAATCCTAAAGGATGTCTTAAGGAGCCTGTGATAGTGGCAATCAGTTTGTCACTCTTTGTGAAATACGGAGTGATTCACAGTTTAAAAAAAGCCAGTACCACCACAGTACTTGCTCAGAATTTGTCAGGAGGCACCAGGCAGCTAAGGAGCCGAGCACCTGTTTGTAAAATTGCTGAGTACTAGGTAAGTCCACAGTGGACTCACCCAACACGCTGCCTCTTCCCCTAATTACGGCATGCTCTTTTAGCAGTAGAAATTCTGTTTCTTGAGATTGGCCTCACGAAATCTGGCACTGATGGTACCAGATGGAAACAGCAAAATAGAATAAAATAAATGGAATAAGCCGTATATCTGTAGAGAACTTGTCACTTGTAGGTGTCTATATCATGCTCAGTGCTTGCTGTTAGAGTTTCCTTCCTAAGAAGAGCTTGGTCCCAAGTAGAAAGATTTCCTGGTTGAGCAGAGATTGTATCATTGATCCCTACATCTGTCTGAAATCTGGACAGCATTGTGTAGCTCTATCCTTAATTTTCAAACTATGTGAGTTCACACCCCTCGACCATTATTTTAAATTTGGTGTCAGAGGGTCTGCAAATGAAACCCATTTGAATCTGCCAAGTTTCATCAAGTATTGTGTCAAGCTTACAAATTTTGCATTATTTTGATGCATAACCATAAATCAGCCCAGGTGAGCCGAAAATGTCCCTAAGTTTTAGCATACCTTTTGATGAACTTGGTCTGACATTCAAGTTTGTAAGAAAATACAGCGCTAGGGAACTGTGGAGTGTTTAACTGTTGATGTTGCCATACAGCTCTCACAGTAATGTAGACTAGGGACATATGTGACCTGTCATTAAATGGTAATTCATCTACTGACAGTTCAATGCCTGGAGTGTGATACCTTTTTCCCTAAAGGATTTAGTGAAAAAGTAAAGTTTTCCCAAAGTTCAGAAACATTTCACCAGCATTTATTAATTTTAAAAAGATTTCAGCCCAGCTGTATGAACAAGAGCTAAAGATACCATTGATTTACTTTCTGGAGTGTTAAGAAAATATGTTTCCCATAAAGGGAGTTTTCTGGCAACAGAAATATTGCTGGAGCTGAATTACAGTGTTACTTGCTTGAATCTAAGTTGTTAAGACTAGCGTGCACTGGTTTTCCAGCATGTCCTTACAGCTCCAAATGGAGTAGTATACCTTAACATATGTTAATCCAGAGGAAGTAGAGTAGATCAAGTAAGTTAGGAGGGCAAACCTCTGCTGACCAAGTTTTTTCAGATTAAGGAAAAGGTTGGAAAGCTAGAGTGAAATCCTTTTTTCAGACGTTGAGGCACAAAGTAATGTAGAGTGCTTTAAAAAGCAGAACCCCCTTTCTCCTTATGCTCTCGCAGTTCAGAGGTTGCTTCGCTGACATCATGAGGTCTGTATCTGTAGTCTTTCAGATGCATAATGAGCAGAAGTGAAGGCCACTCTCTGAAAGGAGAACTTATTTGGAATCGTTAACTTTTTTACGATAGGATTTTAAAAAATCGTTTGCAGAATGTTGCAGAAGTGGTGAAGTATGAGCATGTGACATTATTCAGTAGCTGCTGAAGTGTGCTGAGATGAACGTGTTATTGTAGGTTGCAATGTGCAGTCAGTAGGTGTGTGATTCTGAATGCCTTTATTAGAATTAATCAGTAGTTTACAAAGGGGAGATGAAATTAAAGGTCTGAAAACAAATATTGTTTACCGATGACTCATTGAAGGAGAGGCAGAATGCTATAGTATAGTCGAGTGAATAGTACTGTAGGCAGCTGAGGGTTTGGTTCAGAGGCAGCAGTCGGTATCTGTGGTATGTGTGATCCGACTGGGTACCATCCAGCCAGGTTTTGGAGGTGCTTCCAAGCTCCTCACGTGACTTCAGCCAGCCGTGAGTCAGGATGTTTTGATTCTGTGCTACAGTAAAAGCGTTCAGTTAAAGAACAGGGTGGATGTTCTTAAGGGCAGGCAGGCAAATTACATTTCTCAGCGTCGTCCGCTGCAAGTCAGAGCTTTTAGAGTATTAATGTTTGATGATAAGTAACATCAAGGTAGAGCAGTTGTGAAGAAGGTAAAAATAGATTTCAGTTAGGGAGAGGTTTTATTTCAAACCTCCTTCTAAATTAAACAGAAGAACAACTTCTCCTTACAGTGTCCAGCTACAGTCATTGTACTCCTTTCTTTCTCACTGCTATGAAATACGTGCAAAGCCTTAACTTAAAGCAGACTTGTTAAGTAAGTAAGGAAGGCTAAGAGGGCGTGACCTGCTTATGGTAAATTATGTCTGTCCACTCTTTCTTCAAGGATTTCAAACTGTGTGAAATTTGCTCTGCTGTCATGTTGTGTATTGAGGGTGTTTTTACAGAGCAGTTGTTGTTTTGAGTTAGTTGCACTTAGCCAGAACATCTTCTGGGTCTCTGCTCAAAGTATGGTTATGGAGAATCAGTGATTTAACTGCATCCCAACGAAGAGAAAGTTG
>NW_010246354.1:0-14321 GCF_000690775.1 Eurypyga helias
TTGGGGTTTGTTTTTTTTTTTTTCAATATGTCGTGCATCTGTCTGGGATCAAAAGCTCTGAGATTACATTACCTTTGTTAACATATGTGTAGAGGGAAGGTAGATTTCTGTTTCATATGACATGAGTTGAGACAACACACTGAAGAAAGTTAACATCAAGTTTTTAAGGAATTAAACAAACTGACCAGTATTTGGAAGGAGTTGAAGATTTCCTCTTGAGAGAATGGCTGCAGCTGTTTGGTTTTGCTCAGGGTTTTGTGCTGTAAAGCTGACTGCAGAAAAACATATAAGTAAATATGAACTACAGAAAGCATCCATCGAATGGTTGCTGCCTTTGCTACTTGGGTTCTGAAAAATGACAACAAAGGAAGGTTAAAATAATCAGCAATGCTATAAATACTACTTAAGCCAGCAGTCACATATGGTATATTAGCAGCATAGATGGATTTAATGAAAACTGAAATCAGTGCATACATCTGTCATCAACCAAACCTACAAAATACTGTCCTCAGAAAATGAAACAAAATGATGTAAGTGCTCATCCGTAATACAGTTATAGCAACTCCAAATGGTAAAACTAGTACTGGTTTAATACATTTTGTCAGTTAATGTTAACCAAACAGACAATTCCTGCGACAATTGCCTTGGAGAGAACAGACTGTGATAGGTCATAATCAAGCACACATCCTTAGATTAACAGCTCCAAAGCACCGCATACTTCTGTAAGTCACCCTGTAATGCAAAACCTAGTGTGATTTGTCACACC
The DNA here is from genome assembly GCF_000690775.1 of Eurypyga helias. Lineage (NCBI taxonomy): Eukaryota > Metazoa > Chordata > Aves > Eurypygiformes > Eurypygidae > Eurypyga > Eurypyga helias. The sequence continues at coordinate 767 of NW_010246354.1, forward strand.
ATTTCAGCATCCATTACAACTAAGATAGTGTAGAATTTTTTAAGCTTCATGGGGGAATATTAAAACGGATAATACTAGCATGCATTTTAAAGAAAATTCTCAGCACTTGCCAAGTCATGCTCTCTGAGGTATCTGCCAGTGTGGGAGGGATGCATGCTCTCAAGGGGGCCTGTGTTTCATGGTCATCTCAGGCAGGGGGCTGCAAAGTTCATTAAATGATCTTATCTTTCTACTGGTTCTGTTCAAAATAGCCTTGATATGATGAAGGATTTATGTTACCCCCACTTCAAATAAAAAGTACCGAGGGATGCATTTCATTACTGCCCTGTGACACTGGAGAAGCCAGGGCTGCAGTAGTAATATTCCTCATTTGCTTGTGTCACACAGAGGATTTATTTGCAGGAAGAGTCCGACTCCAAAGGTAAGTAAGTATTTGGATTTTTTAGCAAGTTTTTCATAATAATGTCAGCAAGAAATGCCTTTGTTCTCTAACTTTAATTCTCACAAAAGTAAATTCTAGGAAAGATGAGAGTGTGAGGAAAATGCCAGGGACGAGTGCCCAGTTTAGCAGCATTGTAAGGAAGCTGAGTAGCATTGATACAGAAAAAATATTTACGGGCAATTTCCATGCCACAACCCCAGACAAAACACCAGGAGATGTGGCCATACATTCACAACTGATGGGATAAACGGTAGCCAAGGTTACACACACACTCTTCTCACAAAGGTTTTTTACCAGCGATCTGCTGCAGAGAGGCTTTTTAATTTAATGGTAGTCACCTTCACATGAATGAGGATCAGTTTCTCTTGCATGTTTTGTCAGAACTGGTTGATCTAACAAAGAACACGAGCCCCGGGCGGGATTTATCTTCTTCTTTGATCCTAGACCTTCAAGTCCTCCTGTACTCCAAAATCAAACAACAAAACAAAATATGTTCAAGATCCTTGACTAATAAATATTAATTTATTCTATATACTTAATCTTATTAATTCAGCAATTCACAGGATCAGGCTTCAAACGTGTCTGGCAGTGGGGAAAAATCTAGTGATCAGAGACATTTGATCACACAAGCAAACTACAGCTGCTTTAAATATGCCTTAGATGTTGAAAAGTAAAAGCTGGTAAGAGTTGGACAAATCTATGGAAAGCTCAAGAAAGGCATTTGGACATTCTGTATTGCATGATGCTTATGACTGCCTGTTCACTTGATGCTCACCTCTGCGACTGACAGCCACAGTCCTGCTTGTGTCTGCCTGTGGCAGGATGTGTGGCAAGGCAGACAGACACCATGGAGAGCCAGGAGCAGGGAGTGGGAGAAACTGGTGGGCAAAGGGATGCTGAAGAGATGCTCCAGGGAAAGTTTGGTGAGATCAGCATGAGAGGCTTGGGAGAAATGGAGCTCCAGAAAGAAGTGGGAAGTGTTCTGGAGGGAACAACAGATCTGGGGAAATCAGCCAGAAAGGTGTTTGAAAGCGGACATGTGAGTCAGCCAGGTTAGTCTGGAGGGCTGTCATGGGAGATGAAGAGGGCAGGAAGAAAAGCCCAACAAACATGAAGGCAGAGATGGGAAATGTGGAGGGACCTCTTGTGGAAGCCTTTGGCTGTGGGCTGAAGGAGGAGAGTCAGTGAGAATCCCAGTGTGGAAGGGAGCAAGTAGTTAAATAAATAGGCACAGGAGAAGAAATAGGATAGTAACAACTGAATGGATGACCCGGAGGGAAATAAAATTATTGATTCCTCAAGTATTTTTCTCAAAAGGATTAAAGAATTTTAACTCTCAGCTGGAGGACTGCTGAGCCCTCTTGTACAGAAAAGCAAGGCAGAGAATCAGTTCCCTCCAGTTCCATAATTACATCATTTAGGGAAGACTGCAAACAGATAGAGAACCAACAGATGAGGAGAAAACACTTACAGTGTGTGGCGTTCAAAGGTGTTGACGCTGCCACTGTAGCAGTATAGATGAAAAACCACATAGCTGCCACGAGTCTCGCCTTAATATGTTTCTTTGTCATAAAGGTGTCATGAGGAAAGGTCCAAGTTTTGTAACAGCTCAAAGTGTTTCAAGAATAGCTGTTCTCCAGATCAGAAAAATAGACTCAGACCCACAAGCTTTTAACAGAAAAGCAATAATGAACTGTGGGAATTAGGAACAAGGAGAATGGTGGAACAGAAACTGGTGCATAGTGCCTGAGCGCAAACTTTTTAACTTGCATGTTAAAATTGCTTAACTTACATGTCAGAATTGATTTGCTAAATGCATGCTTACAACTCATGGACACAGGTAACTCCTGCTAGTCTTCCTCAGTCACCTGTCTGTATGGTTGTCATTTCGATAAACAGAAAATACCCATTGCATGGAAAAATTCAATTAATTTGATTGGAGTTTATATGAAGAGAAGGACCCCCTGACTGAGCACACGTCCCACATACTTCAAATTCTGCCAAACTAAGGAATACTGCTGGCAGAAATAACTTCTTGTCTAAAATTCCCTTATTTAACTGCAAACTCTAGACAATACTGTTTAGAAAATTACAGACTGATAGCCGTTAATGCCAAAGTACAAATGAAAAGAGAACAGTACAGTATACACGCAAAGCCACACATCTTTGCTGATGAGATATATTAATGAATTTTGAAGAGGACCAGAACACTGTTAGGCACCTGCATGCACCAGAAAACCATACTAGCCTTGCCCCATCCCCAGGCTGGTACTCCAGGTCAGCTCCTAGAGGTGCAGCTCTGAAACTGGGGACCAGCGAGGCAGAAGGAGGTGTGAGAAACCTCTTTCCGTGTCTTTCATGAGCAGCACCGAGGCTCAGGCTGTTCATGAGATAGGCTGCACTATGTAGCCTGCCACACCAACAGAAGGGTACAGGGGATCAAACTAAAGTGCTTTCTTCTGCCCCCAAAGAGTTTTACCCAAGTTCTGTAGACCTAAGTTAGACTTGAAATTGGTATGCTTCCCCAGACAGGATCTCAAAGCAAACCTCAATCAGCCCTTTGAGATGTGAATTGCTGCCAGCTGCAGAAGCAGAAGATAAATGACGTATCCAAGATCCAAGGAAATAGAGGGAAATCATGTCTGCGATTACTAGTCCCATTTTCTAAAATCAAAGCAGATTTCTTATTGTTTTAAAGTCAAGCATCAGCGTTAGCATGGATGGTCTACTCTCCTATACACTGTGCAATTTTTATTAATCTAATGAATTTATATAATAAGCACGGTCACCGAGCAAGGTGCATGAAAAGGCAGAAAAACACATTTTTGTATAATTTCTAGGAAGATGCATAACATCCTGAAAATTCTGACAAATTGCGCTACAGAAGTAGCACAAGAAGGAGGGGGAAGGGGGAGGGAAATAGCTTTGCTGACTAGTGTAGATGCTTTGTCAATTTTTAAAACCATTTAAAATAATAATTTTTGTTCCATTACAGGAAAAAAACTACACTTTTCTTGTCACACCATTTTCTAGCTAAGAAACTTGTGACTTCCAATTCTCTCCATGAATTCTCTGTTTCTTGTGCTAGTGATGTTTTCTCACAGCACCAGTGAGTTCCAGCCTCAAACTGTTGATATTTTTACTTACACAAAAGTCAAGACGTCACATCAAATTGATCTTAGCTTAATCTTTTGTTTTACCAACATAATTTTTGAGTTCCAGATAACAGTGCTAGTGTCACAGCTTTGCTACCTTTTTAAGATCTCCTTTAGTAAATTGAGTCTAAATAATATCAAGCTGCTCTGAAAATATTAAATCTAAAAATAAGCAGTGATCTTCATCTTGTGCAAGATGCAGCCTGCCTAGAGTTTATTCAGCTATTTCTTTCATTTGAGAGCAGCTGCATTTTTTCACCAGATTGCAGCCAGGGCTCTGTCAAAGATGATTACCAGAAAGATGCTCTTGTTAGATTACCAGAAAGATGCTCTTGTTATTGTCTTCTTCAAGGATTGTCACTAGAGGTTTAAATAAAGCTTCGTTTAGTCCTAGATGTTGCAGGCTGGTTTAAGTCAGACCTAACTGGGAGGTCTATAAAAGTGCTGTTACTGCCTATTGCTTTAACAGTATAGTCCTGCACACCTCTTGGATCACACATAAATATTACTTGTGCGGGTTACTTCTATGAAGTATTTTCCATTCTTTTCTTTCCCGGTTAAACAAGGTCCCTTTTGCTAAATACTTTGAATGAAGTTCCAAGGCATGAAAATAAACCGCACTCAGGTGATAACTGCTGGTGCAAAGCTACAGCACAGGCTTAAGTCCTGTTATTGTCCTCAAAATTAAAAAGGAAAGCTGAAGGAGGGGAAAATAAAGAGTTTCTGTGACTGAGAAGATTTTAACACAGAAACTTTATCTTCGTGCAAGTGAAATACTTACAGACCGGGTTTGGCATCCCTGATTGCACACACAGCCGTGAAGGTTTATGGCAACAGTTTTCAAATGAATGGCAGGACAGAGGTGAATTCAAGCAGCTATGCACATGAAGCATAAAGGCAAAGGAAACCAGGTGGTTTATGTTAGCAGAGTTATTGTGCAGTTCCTACAATCACTGCGTGAATGGGTGCAAATAGAGGGTTTGAAATAAAAGGTAATTTAGGTTGGATGATTCTACAGTTCAGAGAAGCAAACACTGGTGCATTGACACATTGGTGTTTATCAAGGATGTATGAGGATCAGAAAAACAACAATGCGGGAATTCTAAGTTCAGTGGGTTTGATACATATTTGACTGTCCTCCAGTGTTAGGAGGAAAGAAAATAAAGGGGAAGATTAAGGGCAGAGTAAAAGAAAATTCAACACCAAGGTATCCATGTGTTAACACAAAATATAAGGTTAAGAAAGGACAGCCTTGGACAATGCTCTTAGTGTGCCTGAGCAAGTACACACAAAGAAAATTTGACAGATAATAGACAGAGAAAATCACGAATTCCCACCCAAGCCCCCCCAAAAAACCCCACCCAAGCCTGTAATATGTAGTACTGTACACAGTCTCAACAGGGTTCTGAATACTGCGAGCATCAGATATAATGTGAATGACAATGAAAAGTAATTTTGAATTTTTCTTTTACTGGGCCTAAAACATATTCCTTGGGATTTTTTTGCTGCAGGGTGGGGTGTTGGAGAGACGCATCTATAAAATACCTTCAAGCCAGCACCAAGAATATATGCAATCAAACCAGGAGGCAGAACGTTTAAAACCAATAAAGGATGTTCTGAAAGCATACACTTAGGCTCAGTTATACCTTGTGGCAATGAGTTCCAAAACTTTGCCTCATTCAGGAGAGATATTCCCCCTCATATATATAAAAAAGACACATCCACAGTATATTAAACAGGCATTCATAATCATTCAGAAGGATGAAGTTGTTACGCTTTGGGATCAATTCTGATTAAAAAAAAGAAAAAAAACAAAAAACACCACAGGAGACACTATTTCATGGCAGTTTATTTTGGAGCCTCAGGAATATCTGGAAATTTTGCTTTTTGCTCTTCAGAAATATTGTTGTTCTCAGAAATTAACTCCTGGAGTGGAAAGTCCACTAGTCTGAACCAGACAGCTGTTATTGTATCATTTTCATACATTTCTAGATTAGTCATGGTACCCAAAAAGTTAAAAAGGGTAGTAACTGCCACCTGGGAAGAGAGATTTCAGTTAGCATTGATATATATGTATGGATATATATAGAACATGTATATTTTATTAAAACACATACTCGTATTAAGAGAACTTTTGACCTGAAATCTGCTATCCCCCACCACAGCTGAAGGTGTTCAGCTCTACCTGCAATTCACATTACAGACAGATGCCACCACTTATACATGCAGATATAATTCACTTAGAAGCTGAAGAAGTGCTCAGTAAATTCCTTCTGCAAAACTCGGGCTCAAATACTGTGCTTTGGAGGCTGTGAGTTGATATATCGAGGTTTTACAGGGATCCACAGGGGAATCACAGGGAAATCCCAACAAGAAAGGGACCTCTTGAAAAGGTCTGCTTTTGTTCTCTGCTCATAGTGTCTTTATAATGTGTCTCACAGTTTTTCCTCAAATGGAATTATGTAAAGATTACCAGTTCCCAGTTTTCCATTTCTTACAATGCCTGGCAGGGGAATGGCAGCAGTTTCTTGAAGCTTTTCCAAGCTAGCCTTGAGGGGCTTGTTTACTAGCTCTCTATGGCTCTGATTAAAATAAATTACAAATAATTGCCATGAATTCAAATAATGCATGAGAGAGCCCTAAATACTTGTTAAAAAAATTAAATGTTCTGGAAAATATTGTAATGGCATGTTCATGCAAAACCACACAGTAATTTGGAAGACAGCATGGATATACTCATTCCATATTTAATGAAGTTTTGAAAGTAATGATACAATTTTCGTCTGTAATGTGGGATACAGTGGGTTGACAGCCCATGAAGAGTCACCCTGAGACAGATACTCTTCTACTAGGATAAGATTCATGTTGAAATTTGTTTTTGAGATGGCATTAAATGAAGGGGGTACAGAAGAGGCACAGATATATAAACATAGTCAACAAATTCGTTCGGTTTTGAAAATTGCGGAAGAGAGAGAGGAATATTTAATGATCAAGGTAGCTTTTACAAGTCAGCATTTTATAAAATTATGTACATACTCTTATACATATGAATTTTCTTCATTCCCAAATAAAGGTAAGCATTATAATGGCTAACATCAAATCACCATAGCTCTTTTTTTTCATTGTTCTAATCTTAATCTACAGTGGTCACTTTATCATTTTATAGACATAAAAACAGCAAGGAAAAATCCCACTAGATCAGGCAATTTTTCTATTTGCTTTCCACTTGTGAGTACAGTAAAAGGCATCTTAATCATTAAGATAGAGATTACAACAGAACTGTCCTGCATTGTGAGCTTAAATGTCACAGGCAGATGGAGGTGAGAGATATTTGAGGTGAACAAGTAGGAATTCAAATCACTGTAGACAGCATATCCTCAAGTGCCAGAGCTAGGAATGAAAAGCTTAAGTAATGAGTCATGCCCACTCTTATTCTGATGCTACAGAAAAAAGACTGTGTGACCCTACTGCTGTGAAAATCCAAAACAGAGAGTCTGTGCTTTAGCAATGAACACAGATGAGGAACCAGTATCTTGTCTTATGGTTGCTTCAAATTTCTCCTTTAGATAAAATGAACAGCCAATATATACGTCATGAGGTGCGGGGATGTGAAACTAGTGACCTGAGGAACTTCTGGGAAAAGACTATTGAACAGCAAACGCGTTATCTGCAAATTGAAAAAGAACGTCAACGAAGAAGTGCTCTGACAAGGTGGGTAGTTTGCATCTTTTCCAGACCTTTCCATAACCTTTCCGGTTATTTGAGTTTGCATTGTAATTGTTTTTAAAGCAAAGTGATACCTATGTTTAGTTGCAATGAAAGCTGAAAATATTTTTTCTTAAATTTTTAGACAGTAATAAAACTTCCAAAATTGATATGCTAATGTTAACGTGTCTAAGTTATGGCTTCATGGGATAAAAGAATAATTCACTCTTGTTCTGTAAATGGGTCCAAAGATGGAACTTCCTGAAGTTACTCCTAGAATCTGTTAAAGGTGGAACTTCCTGAAGTTATCAGGATGATAACATCTAACATCACAGTCTTGTCTTAAACATCAAGGCTTATGTTCACAGCAGAGCAAGTACAGATGTATAGCTCGCCCACCTTCTTCCTCTGTGGCACAAAATAATATAGTTTGAATTCATTAGGATGGCCTAATTTGCACAATGTAAATCCATAATAAAGCAGACGGTCAGGTGTACTGACCAAGGCAACCACCATCCATAGTCATACCTCAACCAGTCATATTTCAATTATCAACCACAATGAGAAAGACCAGTCTATGGCAACATCAGTACAATTTTACTTCACATGAAGTCTCCTTCAGTTGAAGGCACACCCAAAGATGGCTATTTTGGCTGGAGATCATTCAATAAGAAAGCATTTTTTAAAAATCTCCCTTATAACCCTCTTTGGATTGGTGCTTGAAAAAATAAGGGCAAGGATGCACTTGCATTAATAACCCTGTATGAAAGAACATTGAAATTCATCTCCGGCATGTTTTATTCATTTGTAGCTAACCTAATTTCAACATCTCAACTCCTCGGCTGTGAAATTCCTGCCTTTTCTATTTGAGGCAGTTTTTCTGTGGGACCTAGATACTACTACCCATCCCCTAAAGCAGTCTGCTATGGGTCTGAGAGAAGTTTCAGCACGCATTGTGATTCCAAACCCAACAGTGCTCAGGAGCCTCTATGCCGTACCCTTTCCAATGGATTTCTCTGGAGGAGGGGGGCTGGGGAAATGATGGGTGATGCTACCCAGCAGGTGGCAGCAGGCCATCTCCAGTGGAGGTGGCAGTCACTGGCACACGGAGGCACTGGGCACAGGGCACACTGGAGATGAAGATGAACCATCTCAGGTCATCCCACATCGAGATTTAAGAGCTAGTCCCAAATTGCCATCCGACAAAGCCCTCTAAAGGGGCAGGACAGTTTGCATGACAACTGGGAAAAAGCACCAAAGGATAGCACTGGTGGGAAATATGAAGAGTATAAATATGTTGCCTGTAAAAATATGGGGACAAGCTGATCCGTGTTTCTGTCCTTAGGCTCAGAAATGAATGGATGGAGAGGCTGGAAAAACGGATAAAGATGTTGAGGACCCAACCTGAAGACCCATCTAGCTGAAGATCTCACACTCATTACTAGTGTGGGGCAAAATTATTTTGTAGAAAAGTGTGATGGTGTGATACAAAAGCTTAAGTCAGTTTTACTTTGCGGCTTATATGAGCTATAATTAATTAGCTGTCATTGTTAGAAGTTTCATATGTGAAATGCCTATTGCTGCTTTTATTGCTCTTGTGCATCCATCCCTTCATTTGATAAATGGAGATTGAAGTACTCTGAAGTCTTGAAGACTAATAAATTATGGTTCACTGAGCTGTAGATGCCTGGAAAAAGACTTTGGTTACACAGTTAGGGCTTAGCAAAAGCATTTCCTGGACATTTGAGGTTTCCGTATAAATTGATTGCAATCTATTAAAGCTATTTTCTTTCAGATTTTTTTAATGAATAGTTGAGGATTATTTTTTTAATCACAATAGAGCCCCACTCAGACTAAAGAAGAGAGGAATTACACAAACAATGACACTGCATCCCATATCACTAGTGGAGCCAAACTGGGTGGGAATTACAGACCTAGCTGCCATATTAAAAGTCTGTGAAGCTGTTAATACATATCCTGGGAAATAGGTTCTGTGAGACACCAGCAAGAGTTGCTTAATTAGTTAACTCACATTAGCTAACTTGAGACACTATTTCAGCAAAGACAAAACAACGCGAAGTTTTGAGGCTGTTTCTGGTGCCCAACCTGGCTTGTCTAGCTAGAGCTGGACTGATATCGCTGTGTGATAATGCATCTTCACAGCTGTCTGTCACCATGAGTGACAAGCACACTTCTTCCTCTAACACTTTTTCCCTCTAAGACACAGCACGTATTTCTTAACAACCAGTACCTTCAGAAAAACAGCAAATTCCTCTCCTACATTCACCATTAGTCAAAAGTGTTTCTAGTTCCCTTCCTAATGCTTCATGAAAATGTGGCATTTCCTCCAACTGTATCAAAGCATTTCAATAGGCTGGTGTGACCTGGAAGTCACCTTCCTTCTTAGGGTGACTGCTTTGTTGCCACCAGAATGTTTGGGGTAATGTACTGCAAAATGGGTTGTTTTGAGCATGCTAAAAATCTCTTCTCTCAACTGCTTAACCTTTTAGTCAGTTTTTACAAGACTGTTTTACTACTTCTCTGGTAATTCATATTGTTTCAGAGTAAAGAAGATTTTAATTGCCAGTGCAGCAAGAAGAGAACAGCAGAAGGGTTTGGGTTTTCAAAATATTTAGAACATCTGTTCCTTTTAAAGCAAAACAAAAAATTTAAATGTTATTTTTTCTCTATATATCCATTACTTTTTGAATTCACATTTGTGTGTCCCAAGGTCAAAGCAAACCTAGTAAGGGAATTTAAACATCTAAATAACATTTGGGAAGCCTGAGAAATCCGTGAAAGAATGAAAAAAAGATGACCTTGTAACATGTATTCAGAAATCAAGACATCAGCAGGTATGTCACTGAACTTAAGAGCCGAGTTTGCCTGCCAGCTGGAAAAAGCTGCTAAACACATGTTCTTCAGTTGAGTCTTTTTCTTAATCAGTTTTTAAAATAACATCATCTGGGAATATGCAGGGTAACAGTATAATTACAATATAACTGTGTTTTAATAAACAATCACCAGGTAGGCACACAACTTAATATTGGGTTTTAGAAAAAATTAGATTTCTTTGAAAATGCCAGTTCACGTACTTCAATTCTCCCATCATCTGTCTCTGCTTACTGAAACTCTACCTGAACTCCATTGTGAAACAGCATTGATTTTTGTACCATTTTGTCTGAAATTAGAACTTGGACTGGGCTAAGGGAAACATTTTGCATCCCTTCATTCATTGTGTATGTGACAGCATAAGGTGTAAAACAGAGGGAATCAGAGTTGGTATGTTTTGAAAATGAAAGACTTACACCTGGAATAAGCTTCTTTTACACCTCACACAGCTGAGATCCTTCTCCTGTTCTCATAAAGTAAGTCAGAATGAGGAAAATCCATGAAGAGACAGGAAAATATGTGCCAAGAAGTGACTCCCATCTGAGCCCCTCATCGCACATCTTGCATGGTTATGCCACTTCAGAATGCTTTGGAATAGGTTTCTATTAAGCTAGAACACCCAAAAAACATCTCTTTAAAACTATAAAAAGGAACCTTTTTTTTTTCCACAGACTGCATCTATTCCAGCCAAAGACCAAGAGGTGTTCTGAAAACATAATTCTAGAATTAAGTCACTTTTCTTCCAAGCTTTGCAATTTCACCTTTAGTGTCTAGATTAATTATTTCAGGCCTAGGTTCCACAGGAGGAACTTTCCACCTTCAGGACTTTGGGCCATGTAATCTTTATCTGTTTCAGTGCTAGCAACATGTTTAATACAACCTTCACCACTTTTGCAGGAATAGTACACCTAGAAGTTTTGTAAATTACTGCCAAAAAAGAATACCAGAGAAATAAATATAAGCTAGAGTCAATCAGCAAAAAATAAAGAAGTGTCATAACATAAAAATTCAAATCTAAATGTCAAGAAACAATCTTAATCAGAAGCTGGAGCAGATTCCAAGATGAAAATAGTTCTGGCAATTTGGAAACACAAAAATATAAATCTTTAATCTACCTTGAAGGTCATAAGAGAAATTAAAAGGAGGCAAAGTAAACTGCAATTTCTGTGAGACTCAGAAATGAGCCATAATATTATAAAACGGAGTAGAGAAACCTGACTGTAGGATTGGAAAAGTCATCAGCTAAAAACTGATAAAATCAGCTGGGTTTATAAAATCATTATGACTAGGGTGGATGCGTAGATGCTCTGCAGACAATTTTTCACCAATATGCAGTTTCAGAGGAATACAGTGTTCAGTTAAGCAGGTTAAACTTAATAAATCAAATGTTTATAAAACATCTCCTTGAAGAAACACTTCATTTCTCCTGAATATTTTCTATCCATATTTTCACATTGCTTTTCAGTGTGACAGCAAGAGGTTTTGAGTTATGCCAATCTCATTTTATTAGTTTTGTAATTAAAATGTGATACTTGTTTATCTTCCCAGCTTTCATTATTTTACCATTCCTTTACTTCATCCTGACACTGAGTCACAAGAAAATGCATGTTGCTTTCTCATTATGAATGCATGTTACAGAACTTTTGGAAAAAAAATCTTGTAACAGTGACAAATATCAAATGTAGTAAAGTTTTACCATCCTCTGAAGCAAAGGCTAAATAATCTGGATGAAAGCCCTTTTAAATACTGTTTATGGGAAGTACACTGCATGTTAGCACAAGTGTGACAGATACTCCATTTTAGCCATATTAATGGTCCTTCTAGAGTATGGATAAGGGCTGACAGCTGTGAAGAATGTTTCTGTCAGTAACTTCACAAACCTCTCAGCAGTTTAGCTCAAACTGAGACAGTTTAAATACAGTTCTTTGCTCAGTAGTTCTTCCTGAGGAATGTCCTTCCCAAACAAGGAGTTCCTCTCTGGAGCTCCCTAATTAAGGTACAAATAAGCATAACTGGGTCACTGGCCAGGTTTTTAATTCAAACAAACAACTGATGCACATCAGGCAAAAGGCAAGACATCTTTCCGGTGAGATGGTAGAGACAAATCAGGGAGGCGGTTGAGGTATGCCCACATGAAGGTCCCCAGCCCTGCCTCATCAGCCTTTCTGCAGCCCAGTGAGGGATCACCCTGAAGACTGTCTTCAGCCTGACACCCAAAGATCCTGTGTTCCCTGATGTGCAACCGCTTCTTGTCCGTGCCTCTGTGCCTCCCTGGCCTTCTGGACACATTCGCTGAAGTGGACACTGACCTGTTGGACAATTCCAAAGTTGTCAGCACTGAAACAGACCCACTATACAATGCCAAGTTCACCCACCATATTCTGTATTTAGTGCAGCATTAAGTTGAGGTGAGTTATTTTGCACTACAGAAAAACCTACAGGCTACTTCTGAGATTTTGATCCCATGCTACACAAGTGATGTGAGAGATAATCCCAGCCACACAGCGCTCACTGTGCAAACAGACAGAAACAGTGGAGGGAAAGTGGAAAAATGATCCAGAGCTAGTCAGGGAAGAGCCATGGTACTGGGGTTGGGTATGAAGTCAAGGTCTAATTGCTCTGTGTGGACAATGTGATCCATGCACACAGTAGTCAGTGCTCCAGCTGGAGCTGAAATCCATGTAGAGTTTCTTCTAATGAACAGGTCTGAAAAATAAAAGCATCCTGAACCAATCCATGAAAGGTGTCACAGCTGTGGCAAAATACACTGCATGTCAAGGGAATCACTATTCATGTAAGTGGATTTTCACCATAGAAGTTTGAGGAAGATTAAGGGATGCCATCTCTTCTGGGAAATGAGGGTATCTCAAGATCCTACTGGGATACCAGATTCATTAAGAGAACCAAGAAATCACTGACTCTGGAGAAGTGGGAATCTTTGGGGAGAAATATTAAAGAAGGGGAAGAAGAGGTAATTGAACTGGAAGAGTTTTGAAGAGATTCAGCTGAAGGCCTAAGATTGACTACAGGTTTTATCGTTTTGAACTCATCCTCTCACCTTTCCATGTTACAGAGCAGTGATGTACCAGCAGACATCACTGCTGGTACCAGCTCAGCCACATGCACTTTAACCACACATGATCTGCAGCAACTGCTCAGAGGAAGTTACATTAGAGAGATATATGGAGCCTAAGTCAAGTTGCATGAGCCTTTCTATACTCAGATAAGACATTGTCCCATGCCAAAAGCTAAAGCCACCCTCTTCTGCGTAAAGAGGACTCGGTTTGGGTCAAACTGACTGACGTCCTGCAAGCAGGACTGTTAAGAGAGTCCTGAAGTTTTAAGGTTGATGAGGAATGCC